>NW_023614911.1:0-40001 GCF_013339695.2 Rhipicephalus sanguineus
GCATTAGTTTGTTTCATTACCGTTTCGTGACTAATTAAACTTTAATTTGATTACCACTGAAGTACATCGGACATTTTGCACTGCCGTGTATAACTTTTATCTGAAGCATCGTGAGAGTTATGCGGAAAGGGAATAATCTATCAATGCCTTATAAGTTACAGCAAGTTAATGTTCCTCCATCCATTCGCTCGACAATGCCAAGGACACGTAGGCCCAGCCTCAAACATTTCATATGCAGGTCGTGCGCCTGTGCAGACCGTACACCTGTGTCAAGCGGGCACGTTAAGCGTACTTACGGGGAGTGCGCTTCGAAATCCCGAGTAACACATTGTGGTGTCGTGGTTGCAAGCGGTAAAACCCAGCGCACTTGTAGCAACGAAGAAATGGCATCGCGAGTTTTCGATGGTGTAGACGAAAAACCAAAACAAAATAAAAGTTTGATTGTTTTACTTTGAATGAAATATAAAACACAATGCAACATTTGTCACTGAAAAACACAGCAATCTTTTATAGAAGCGTTGCAAGTAAGTGGCGGCCGAGACGCAGCAAAGTGCGTTCACGGAACGCACTCCGACCGGATAATTCTATTCTGCAAGGGGCACTCCGCTTGCGTTGTTTAGATTTCGCATTACATTAAATGCGTGTAGCATTTCTTTAGCTGCATGTGGCTGAGCATCAGGCTGAGAATGACGTCACAAACAAACGCACAAGCGCCTACTTGGGGTGTCAGCACAGCGCATATGAACGCGCCATAAACGTGAGGAGCTCACAAGGGTTCCTTATGCACTCGCCTAAGCCGACTTCAAGGGGAATGCCATTTTCTTCTTATTTTTCTTCTCAATCGATGTACCGATCCTCCCCCCCCCCTCCAAATGCTTTCTGCAGCTCACGTGGTTTTTAAGGCCTCCAGGATCGGCCCACCTATCACCAGCGATGATGTCCTATGATAACGTCATCTTGTAATGCCATGATGACGCCACAAATTTCGCGGATCTGTGACGTCATGATGACGTCATATGATAACATCATCACCTGATGATGATTCTTTTGCAGCGCTCCTGTTGACGTCGACGTCGCGGGACGCCGACGGTCGATTTTCGCGTCTCATAAGGCATCTAATGCTTTCGCCCTAATAAAAAGTTACGCAGCACCTGCTTTGGGAGTTTTCTAAGTGATTGCGCAAGCGTGCAGTTTTATTGGAGGTTACAACCTTCCCTAGGACACTGTTTTTGGGCGGCATCGATATGCCGTCTTTATACTCTGCCTAGAATCCGTTAGCGTATGGAACGGCTCCATGGCAAGCGCATCCAGCGTCCACTGAAACGCGTGTTTGGCATCAAATTTTCGCAAAGTTGTAATTTACCTTATGTGTACAATCCTCCATGTCGGCTTTCCATGTTGTGCAAGAGAGTGCTATTTTCCACTACGACGAATTTCAACGGAGCCTTCAATAGAAGCGTTCAACGCAAAACATATATGCAGCCGCACATCCTGCCCGCCTCGCGAGATGAGAGAGTCGCAAGAAAATCAAGGAGTTTTATTTTGCAGCAAAAGGGAGAGTTGGGCTAGTTTGTTTGCGTTCATATTGAAACAGCGCAAAAGACGTAGGACACAGAAAGACTAGACAACACAAGCGCTGACTGACAACTGAATGCTTTATTCAAGCGAAACATGGAAAGGGAGAAGAAGAAAGAACAAAAAAAAATGCGCACGCAACCTAGGCACATGACAAAGGACTACTCTAGTACCATCATTATGTCTTCTCCAAGTACGTTAACTCGCAATCAAGTAAAGAAATCGACGGTGCGCTGACAGACGTGTCACCGTTTTTGCAGATAGCGAAGGCTTCAGCTATGTCTCTTATGCGAGAATCCGTGTGTCTAAAAATGGTGGTCGTGCGGCAGAATTCTGGGGTGCAACCACAGGCGGCACAGTGGGCAGACAAATGGGAGAATGGCGCACCCTTTAAAGAGCTATGGTGCTCACGCAGGCAAATGTTGAGGCACGCAGGCGAATGTTGTTTTTTTTTCTTTCTTCTTCTCCCTTTCCATGTTTCGCTTGAATAAAGCATTCAGTTGTCAGTCAGCGCTTGTATTGTCTAGTCTTTCTGTGTCCTACGTCTTTTGCGCTGTTTCAATATAAAGGGTTTTATTTTCACGTACAATGGTGCCAGAAATGGGAATGAATATTTTCGTGCTAATAGGCAAGCGTTTCGCGCGAAAATTAAATGACGTGGAACAAGATTTAGGCTTAGCGAAATCAGGAAAGAGACATTCCATGAGCTGTACGCAAAAAAAAAGTGGAAAAGAAAAGAAAGAAGACAACCTAAATAAACCAGGCACGATGTGAGCTTCCGCTGCGCGTGCAGCGCAATGACGTGGTTCGGCCCCGCGACTATCGTAGTGCGTGTCAAAAAGCGTTGTTCCGTCTGGTTTTCGGCACTTTTATTTTAAGCATGCATATTCCTGGGGCCTATTTATTTACATCGCGTCATTTAGCATTCACAGCACGGCAAACAACCGCAGTGGCTGGAATTCGGCGCCTCATTTGAAAGGACACTTCGGCATAAGACGAAAGAATTCCAAAAGCGTGTTTCTTTTTAGCCGAGATATCTTCTGGGACGATTACGACTATGCGAAAAGAAATTAGGTATCGTTAACGTCCCGTTTTGCATTAAAAAAATTTTATATAGATAGTTCTGAAATTATGGCTTTATGAGTGCCGGACCTATCATTATTTAAAAAAGCGCCTAAACGGGACGCAGAAAAGTAGCACACTACACGGGCGCTGATTTTAAACAAATGTTTCATTTCCCGAACGCGAAATATATAGCCTGAAATAAGGTAGAATACACGTGAATTCTGTGTATCGCGTGCAGCCATTTCTGGCTGTATACTTCGCGTTCGCGAAACAAAACATGTGTTGGAAATCAGCGCCCGTGTAGTGTGGTACTTTTCTGTGCCCCCTTTATGCGATGTGTATACGTACGAATGAGCCTGAGTAACCACCATTTTGGAGTACTGGACACTTGTGTTCCTTGATGGAATTCGGCACAGTGCTTGTAACGCACGTACCAGCGGCATAGCGACGATGCTGTATCTCATGCCGCAGTGCATGCAAGCCCGTGATACCAACAGACAAGGTATTGCGCACAGCCTGCAGGTCAATAATGAACTTTGCTGGAAGCAAGGCGGGTGAGGGGTGCTTCTCCGAAAAGCACCGGTTCATCTTAAGCTATATGAGGCGAATCAACACACCTGCCGTTCCGAACGTTCTCTTTATGGCGCTGGCCCCTAGCGACATTCTGTTTTTTAGAAGCATACCGGAATTCGCTCCTAGCCAACGGTAAGTTGAGCGTTTGCTTGATTGTTATGAAACCCCAATAAATATAAAAGAACATAATAAAAAGCGGTAATGCTTCAAATGGAGAGTCGTATAGCATGCATATAATATCGGAGCATAAGTTTAGAAAAGATAAGGGCCAATTAACTGTAAGGTTAGTAAATGAAGAATTATTGAATGAGTTCATGGAAGTAACAGACAGTTTTCTTGTGAGTAGTGACATTATCATGACACGCACCCACTATGAGGCAGTCGTCTTTCGCTCTTCATGTGAGTCGTTGAAGTGGAAGACGGTGAAACCAGCCGGTCCTAGTGGATTCTGTGGGCACACTGAAGCTATGGAAGTCGACGATCAATATTTAACCTGAAGCATGCCCAAGTCAACTAAAATTTCACCATACGCAAGCGGCTAGCGCCATTAAAGGCAGTTAAATTGAACTATAAAATCGGCAAAATATTTCTTTTAACAACACAGATTTGCATACGCACATCAAACGCCTTTCGCGAGTAAGGAGCGCACTGAAACAGCTTTGTTAGCGTTTTCTTTACAGCTTAGACCCTTTGAACGTGCGTTGAAAAACGTAGTTACCACGCAAACGCGTCGGCCTTTTTCATGGATGATTCGATCGACAACAGGGGCGTAGCCAGGGGGGGGGGGGATGGGGGGGTTGAAACCTCCCCAGACATTTTTCAGTTTTGCTTGCGTATATATACACGCGCACATACAAACGCACGCACGAACATACATAAAGTATGGTTGAACCCCCCCCCCCCCCCGAAAGAAATTTCTGGCTACGCCCCTGATCGACAAGTTCTTTCACTGCACGCTTCTGTGCTTCACAAATTAACACGTCACTCGAACACGGCGCACTATATAAAGAGGCGGTTGCATACACGTGGCGGTGCTTTAGGAGGGCGTGAAACGTCAGGCACCACTAAAGAACAACAATTTCTCTAGCGAGACCCCTGCGCAGCTGCTGTTTTACAAACGCCAGTCGCTTCGATGTCTCCATTATCGAGTGGTTGTGTTGTTTTTACTCATCTCCCCCTGTCGACGCTCTCTTTCTACAAGTGTTTGTGTAGATGCTTTCCAAAGTGCCACTGCCATCTGCAAAAGCCCACATGAATTATGCATGGCGGTGGTCGACAAGCAAGTCCCTGAAACCGACAGCAAAATGGCGTTGGTGTTTGCACCCCAACGTTCCACGAAAGCGTAGGGTTCGAGACTATCTGTTTTGCTGAACAGTTTGTTTTATTCGCAGCTCAGTTCAGTACATCCCAGCATACCCAGTGAACGGCATTTCGTTTCCTCATATAGGATAGAAGAAAACGAAAAAAAGAGTGAACAATGTACTTTTTAGCTCGTTCTGCGCAACAAAAGTTTCGAGTGAGGTGCGTGCGTGGGTCAAACGTGGGTGGGAATTCAGTAAATACACGCGCGCGTGTGTCCCTAATTGTCGTGACGTGGGTAGCAGGCACGTGCTGAGTTTTCATTCGTAAGATGCCACGATAAAACTGGATGATGTTAGCCTGGGTGGTATAAGGAGCATTCTTCAGACGAGTGGGAACTTGAGTATTAACTCGCAGGTCCAGCAAAGTGCCACTAAACTTACATTATTTAATGTTTTACCAAAGAGTATCGGGACGCTACCTCTACGTAACCTATCGTACCACCAATTTTCCTCCTCTCTCTCGATTCATCTATTCCTCATTCTTGTTCAGTTCGCTCACTTTCTCAGTCCCTGGCTTGACTTGGCTTGACTTGACTTGAACCATTGAGTCGACCCAATGCTCGAAGAGTCTCGCACTAATCAATCCTGACTCCAACCGTATACCGAAAGAGGGCAGACAGAGAACGTCAGTTCCGTCTTTTGTGATGGCGTCACTGCGCAGAGGATTGAAGTCCGTCGAGAGCAAGACATATTTCTGGAGTTCCTACGGGACCTGCATTATATTATTCGTAGCCCACGTCTTCGTTCTATTCGTTTCGTAACACACCTGTAATTGTCTGTCACGAATTTGCACACACATAGACACACATATGTATATATGCGTTTGATGAAGTGTAGGTGACAATAAGCTATTTAGCTCCCTAGCCCTACTAGAAAGCAAGAACAGTCCAGCATCTTTTTCTTCTCAGTCGATGTATTGATTCCCTCCCCTTCCCCTTCCCCTCCCCCCTCTCCCCCTCTACCCCCCGGCTCCGAAAGTTTTCTGAACCTAACGTGGTTTTGCCCCTGACTCCAGCCAAGGTCGAAGACATTGCAAGCTTTCTGTACCTCAACTGGTTTTGCAGTGCCTCCATGATCGGCCTACCTTTGACCAAGTGACAATGCTTTGTGAAATCAAATTATTTGACGTCATAATGACGTCATCAAGACATCACAAATTTTTGCGATCTGTGACGATATGATCACGCCATTTGATGACGTCATCGCGTGATTTTTTTTTTCTTGCATCCCTCATGTTCACGTTACCGACACCGATGGTCAGTTTTCGTGTTTGATAAGGCATCTAAGGCTTTCAGTTGAATAAACTAAAGAAATGTGGTCTCTACAAGCTGGAGTGCTATCAGCAAGGACGCAGCGCTCATACTATCAAGGCGTAGTCATCACCGCATTGGCGACGTTATCAGTACTGCGACAATGCGATCACATGACGTCGTACTGGCTCCATGTGCATGGAAACGCCACCGGATGCATGGCTACCTCTACAGAGAGCACTGAAAGCATTTCTATGTAGCTCCTTGGTGGGCTTCTTGGGGAACGTGCGCCTTCATAAACAATGCATTCAGGCGAAGAAAGCTTTTAAGGCACTCACTCGCTGGGCCGCAAAGTGAAGACCCGGCTCTGACCGCTGTCTTGACTCAGCATTTTTACTTTTAACTGCGGAGCAGGGTAAGGGAGCGCCCTGTCCTTGTGTCATTTCTCGCGTTGATGTCACGCAGTCTGTTGTCTCCCGTTGGCGTCACGCAGGTCCCACGTTTTATTCACATAAGCCGAACGAGCTGCACGTTTGGAACGCCAGCGCTTGCTTGCCCGTGAACGTCAGTGCCACCGAAGGTCTAATTCGTCTGTCCGAGCCAGCGAAACGCCAGCGTCGGGGTTAGACGCACAGCGCTCGGAGCAACAGACAGTAGAAAAACAGTAGAAAGGAGACCGTAGAACAGAAAAGAGAAAATCGTGAAAGAAATCAGGTACTCGCAATAAAATAACACAAAATAACACAAGAACACATAAAGACAGGATAAACGCGAGATAAACACAAGGGAAACACAAACGAATCAATGCTCCGCAGTTCGTACAGCTTTCACTGGGGTGAAACTGTCTTTGACTTTTTTTTTTCTGCCCTATGTGTGTAGTAGAATTGCTTGGCGAACAAGAAACTAATTGATGGATTCATTTCCTTCTTTCCATTATCGCACGTAAAATGTTTTGCTTTGTTTTCTTTTTTTTTTTCGGAAGCCAAGTGTTTTCTCACAGGATCACCTTCATTGACTGAGGCGGGCTTTAATTTCTGCCAAGGACGTGAACTGTTGCAAGCAGCCCACGTCTGACAACTGCTGTAGGAAGGCCTCCATCTTTACTTGTGATATACCCGCGATTGCATTGTAAACTGGATGGAGAGAGAGAGATAGTGAGAAAGTAAGAAAGAAAGTGAAAGGCAGGGAGTTTAGCCGGAAGATAAATATTCGTTTTGGTACCCTGCACTGGGGAAAGGTGCGTGCAGTAGCAGGTCACGCGCCTCTCCCACGTCGGAAAATACAGGATTGAAAGAGAACGTAATGAAGTGGGGACAGCTTGTGACCGTTGACTATGAAGCCGCTCTTTGACATATTCAAAATAAATAGACTGCAAGATATATACGTTATGGTGCGCGAAGAATTTTATCACAGTATTGGCACGATCTACGAATTTTACATATTTTTGCCTGAAAAAGCTGCTTTAGCTCGAGTATTGTATGGTGCGGCTAAATGATACGAAAGAATGTTTCCTCACAAGAACGTTTCCTTTTAAATAGCGCTTCCCATAATTTGCTGACAAATCGCGCATCAAAATGTTTTTCACAAACAAAATTTGTTGTTTGCAACTCGCGATTTTTCTGTGGAATAGCAGTGGCCACATTTTCAAGCGGTCACTATCCTTCGGAGCAGCGAAAAAGGAAATTTTCTCCGTGCACGATTTGTAGCCCGAGATGCATCGCGGCAAAGAGCACTTCTTGCCCATCTGGACAATATAAGTTGTGTAAATAAGGACACGATGAACAAGGATAAGCTATTTCAAATATGCTAGCATTTAGGCGGCAGGCGTTTCGACTGGCGAACGTATGTGCACGAATGGGGCCTCGTCTGGTTTGGCGTGTTAGTTTTAACGGGTCAGACAGTGACGTCGCGTAATATGGTGCCACTCTCAATTCCTGTCATTCCCGAAAGAAGAAACTGGAAAGCAAATGGTTAGGATGCTGAAAAGGAAACGGGCACGACCATTTCACGTTTGTGCACCCAGAGCAGGGCACAAAGTTCTACTACTGCTACTGCAACAAACAGCATGTCTGTGACGAATAACGAGAGGCAGAATCAGAATGGCACATGGTAATTCATGATGGATTGGTCGGTAAACGGACGTCAACCTTCACTACCACGCACCAGCCAGCACGTGTAAACGTTGCAAAGGCGACTGAACAACTAACACCGTGGGCGGCTGCTTGAATCCATGCGATATGGTGCATGCACAACGACAACCCATGAAAGGAATTTCTAACCTACCATTGTCAAATGTGTTGCTTTCTTCTTACAAGCATCCTATAGAGAGATGTCCACTTCCCTCACCCCCGCTTTCTTTTTCAGGGAATACATTTTTCTTTTTGACTAACCCAGTTCGGGTCCGCCACAGTGCACCAGTGGCTAAGGTGCTCGGCTGCTGACCCGAAGGTCGTGGGCACGGTGTTCCGTTGTCGCGGGTTCGATTCCGGCCGCGGCGGTCGCATTTCGGTAGAGGCGAAACGGTAGAGGCCTGTGCGATGTCAGTACACATTAAAGAACACCAGATGGTCGAAATTTCCGGAGCCCTCCACTGCGGCGTCTCTCATAATCATATCGTGGTTTTGGAACGTAAAACACCAGATGTTATTATTAACCCAGTTTGTCGCGGCGGCCTCAACCAATTTGCCACGGTGGCCTTATTTGTGCACAAGCTAAAATATTTTTGAAATTCGTGTTCACCTGTAAACTCATTATCGCTGTTCGCAGAAGCTATATTTCCTATGTATTTCCATCTGTTGGCTACCGCCACTGAATTTCTTGATGTTGTGCATTTACTTTCAAATCAGATTGATATGTGCGGTTACCCTGATAAAAAAGGAACGGCCAGCAGTCGAAGAGTTGTCGCAAATGCAGCTTTAAGCGACGCGGCCCCCGTTCAAGCGGCTGACCTGAAGCCTCGATACACCCAGCGCAGCCAGTCAGAAAAAACGCGAAGCGCGTCCCCATGTTCGGCGAGGAGGCTGCGCGGCGGAGGCGGAACGTCGGTACACCTAACATATTCTGACACCGTGGGCGTGGCCGATTATGTAGTTGGGAGAAGGGGCAGGTTTTAATCTGATATCGACCGATCATTGAATCAATCAATGAATCAATCGGCCCATCACTGGTTGCCATTTTGTTTTCACTTCAAAAGGAGGAGACTGGATTAAAACCGGAGGCACAGCTGACGAGGGCAATATCTAAAAATTCAGCGACCATTCATAGGTAACATCTCGATACTACGAATATTAAAAATATTCTAATGTCATACATAGATGAGGAGAATTACAGACCAGTTACACTCAAAGGAACCATGGAACGTCGAAAGAAGCGAATAATACCGAGAGGCAGACAGAAGAGACATCTATACACAGGTGGCTTACACAAATAGCAGAGGAATATGAGCACAATGCTGGAGTTATGGAACGCGTTGTCCATACTCTGTACGGATATAGGACGGCGGAGTTTTAGATGTTGAACGTCAGTTGGTAGTAAGTCACCTCTGTGTCACTGTCTCTGCTTTCCGCGTTTCGGGTTTTGCCCTTGTTATATTTTAGCGGGTTTCTTCGAGTGTAACGTGTACCAATTCGCCCAACAGACAAGTCTCTCAAAAAGGCTAATTATTTCATTCGATTACAATATCAAATCTAGAAACTAGAGTAACTGCGCTCGGAAAGTGAAAAGACGGGGCGATTCGCCTGCTTGATAACTGGCGTTAATATGAGCTTGAAATGGATGACTTCCACAGCCTCTAGTGCCCTTGCAAACTCTCTCAGATTAATCGGATCCACGAGCTCAAGAATTGCTGCAGTAGTGAGCAGGAAAAAACGCAGTTTTGCCACAAGGGCAATGCACTGAATAAGAAAGCAATAAATTGAAATGTTATACGAAGTAACTCTGTGCAGCTAACTCTGTGGATCCGATGTCGTGTAACGCCACAAAACGCTCATTGTGTGAAGACGGGGCGATTAGCCTGCTTGATAGCTGGCGTTAATATGAGCTTGAAATGGGTTTTCGTGCTGGCTGTCGTCTCAACAAAAAGTAAGTGATAATAGCACATCTGACATCCAAGCCGTCGAGTGACGTCTGTTGAGATATAGCGCTCGCCAGCGCTCGCGACCGCGTCCCTGTATTGAAAGTTCGCAATTGCTGCCTGAGCAAAGCAGCTCCCCACACCGTGTCTTGAGTTTGGCCAGGGAAACTTCCAATGATATAAATGAAATATATGTTAAATTTTCCGATCAAAAGAAATGAAATGCTTTCTGTTTCATTAAAAATGCTTCAACAGCCCGTAAAAAAATCGCGGTCCAAAATATCTCAAGTAGAAATAACTGCGCACCTCTACGATGCGAACACCCTGCCGCAAGAATTTCGCGAAGTGCTGTGATAAGGAAGTTACGTAGTGTAGAATTCCCGCTTCGGCTGGTTTCGGTTTCTCTCGGCCTTCCCAGCACTCTCGGCAGCGAACAGGAGTAGGCGTAGCCCTTAGTCGTGACTACGCCCACTTCGACTACGTAACACTCCGTCAGCATTTACGCCAGTTGCGCGCAGCCAACGACCGAGCAAGGATGCCTCTACACGTCACTCCTGTCTGGGCTGCGCGTTGAGGAAGCACGGTCCGAGCTGTGCGAGCCACTGGCGAGGTAAACAGATATGCCGTGACGCATGCAACGTTCCACTAGCGGTAAATTTGCGAGATGCCTCTTGATCACGTTGGTTTTCGTTCTGGAGATACCGCTTGTCCCGGTAGTCTTGGCTCTACCAAAACGGCAGAGGGGAGCGCAGGAAAACGAAACTGCGGACTGCGCCGCAAGGACTGCATCACCGCAGGGCCAAGGGGTCGTTTTGTAGTACACACACCAATCGATGAGGTCGGTGCTACGTAATGCTGCCCATGGGCGTTATTACGTCACTGCGCGGGCCAGGACTGGACAGGAACAGGAGAAGCGCGGGAAGTGTTCACCAAAACGGAGCGTATTCGTGGCGCGCAGCGCTGTGATATTGGCGAAATGCGATCACCGCGGTCTTCTCCACGAATGAGCAGCTTATTTGGGAGGAGTGAAAAAAACAAAACGCGGAGCCTGTTTACTGGTCCTTCAAGTGCCGTATTTGCACTATTCTAACGCGCACTTTTTTTCGTTATATGCAGCCGTCAAATTCCTGTGCGCGTTACAATCGGAATGAAAAGCGAAATCGACATCAAGTTATTTTCCTAAATTTTCCTAATGTAAGTTTAACTGCGCGTTACAATCGCGGTTGCGCTGGAAACGTTTAAATACGGTATTATAAGTTACAAATAATATTTATATGGAGCTGCATTCCGACAACTCTTTTATCTGCCCGATTGCAGAGTAGAATGTATTATAAGAATCAAGGGTAATATATTAATTTCTCTCGTCTTCGTCTTGCTTTCTTGAAATGACATTCCCACATTGCAATAAAAGCCACCGTTTTGAACAAGTCAGAGCAATATGTCGCGAAACTGTTTGTTCGGCATTTCAACTATGAGATATATTTTTTATACATACAAGTCCCATCAGCGGGACAACAGCCGGCGTTTCTTAAAAACGTGAATACGCCTGTCACCAAGAAGATCTACCTTTTAGCTTATTTGGAGGCAGGTTAATTTAACAGACGGATCGTACCGCTATCGACACAGGCTCTGACTACGTACTGTGAATGCACGCAGCCTGTTGTGGGCCGGCATGTTTGAACCACACTGAACCAAACCTACTTGCCGCCATTTTAATTAGGAGTGTTACATGCCCTCTGTCGTGAAAACGAGGAATAAACGCTAGCGTCTCCTTGTTTTTGTCCAAACATAAGCAGTGTTTTTTTAAATAGATCTGTCTTTTGTGTTGAACGCGATAGACCTTACAGAAGATAGCAACCGAACCAGCAAAATTGGAACATCATGGCGATAACGTTTTTCCGGTTCGCGAAATCAATTTTGAGAGCGTAGCCGAGCTATGGCGCCATTGAAAAGCTGTATACGAGCACGATTTGAACAGAATGGTGTTCAGGTAGGCCTTGGAGCGTCAATACAAAGAACCGATCTCACTTGTAGCAAAAAATCAGCACTTACACTTGGCCATTGGTGCAAGAACAGAATAATCGGTTTAGAATTTTGCGCGGAAATGCGCTTCTCACCTAATATGTTCACAAACATAATGGCTGCTTGAAAAGCTACAAACGCGAAGTGGGCAAATAATGATGCACGACTTTCTGGAGCTTAAGACACAGAACTACGTAAATGCTTCTTCTCTAATACGTAATAGCATCAGATCAACGGTAAAAAATACCTTTGGAGAAAACATTCGCCTTAGTTTTGGAAATGATATGGCTGGAATTGTCAGCGATTTCTAAAGTAAATTTCTTCAGTGTGCAATTATATCCGATATTTCCTACCGCCACCTAAACGTTCAGCTCCACTACTTTGGAAGCACTGTAGAGGCTCCCTAAGCGTCGAACGAATACTGCCAGATAAATGACATTGTAAGAGTTTTAGTCATTTCCGAGGATTTTTATCTACATAGCATCGATCAACTTTCTGTCTGAAGTTTTTTAATATAAAGCAGTGTCAGAGGACTTTGCAGCACTTGGAACAACGTCCTATCTGAACTTTGCTTTGTTATTAATGCAGCTATGGCCGAGGTCTTTCTTCACACAGGATAGGAGCATTAGCGGAACTGCGTAGTGCGTGCGTAGGCCGTAACTCAGTCGTTTTCGCAGTGCAACACTGTCACATTGTTGGGATATACAGCACACGGAACTCTTTCAAGCTTGCGGCCCTGCTGTTGTTGTGGTGGTGGTTCCTTAAATAATGTGCTTTGTGATGACAAACAGGGACACTTGTTGAAATACTATCCTAAGCGGACCCTTTTCATGTTTACTAGACACGTTTTTTTTGTTTCATGCTTACCAGACATGGTGTCGTATGCTGTCATCATATGCCCTCGTAGCTTGGCGTAACGCAAGCAAAACCTTGAATAGCGTAGCCATATGGAGCATATTTAGCGCGCGCTCGCATCAAGGAAGCGTCTTCTTCCGCTTGTTCTTCGAACGCCTTGATGATGATAAGGGCGGAGCACTTTAGGGGCCCGGGCTGTCGTGTGCTGTCGTATGCT
Organism: Rhipicephalus sanguineus; assembly: GCF_013339695.2. Lineage (NCBI taxonomy): Eukaryota > Metazoa > Arthropoda > Arachnida > Ixodida > Ixodidae > Rhipicephalus > Rhipicephalus sanguineus. The sequence continues at coordinate 12,991 of NW_023614911.1, forward strand.
GTCAGCGCTTGGCGTAGCGGAGGCAAAACCATGTATAAAAATTAGGGGTGTGCGAATATTTGAAAGTTTCGAATATTCGTAGAATATCACATTCGAAATATTCGTATTCGATTCGATACTCGTGTATTCGAAAAGTTTCGAATAATCGATAACTTCGAATATTCGAAAAATTCGAATATGCGATTCGATTATCATGCATAAAATAACTCGTCTTCCACATTTCATTGTAATATAATCGACAGCGCAACGGGTTACACACGGACAGAAAGAAGAGAAGGACACAGCGCTGTGTCCTTCTCTTCTTTCTGTCCGTGTGTAATCCGTTGCGCTGTCGATTATATTACGATGAACATCCACCAACTAGCCCAACTCGCGATCCTGCTTCCACATTTCTGCTGCGTTCGTATAGCTAAAAACGTTGCCGAGAGGAGCGATAAACACGGAGGTACAATATGTGCCTGCGACGAGCGCCCCAATACGTATCATTTATTGCTGGTGCATCTCCGACGTGCAGCGCTGTTGGCGATCACGTACCCGTACATTTTCAATATTATGCGGCAGTAACGTGCCGCACTACCACTCGTTCACTATGCGGGACCACTTCTGAAGAAAGACAGTGACCCATGAGGCTGGTGGCGGACTGTAGGCACCTTCAGATACCCCAGTCTGACAAAGCTTTGCCCCATGTAACTTCCTATACCAGCCACTTCTGTTCCAAGCGAGAGTGCCTTTTCAGTGGCAGGGCGGTTGTCTCTGTTAGAAGGGAGCGCCTGCTGCCTGATCATGTGGAGCAACTCATATTTCTTCATGATAACATCTAGTCATTACTTTCATTGTGCCGTGATATTTGATTGTGTTGTGATGTGCATTGTGCTAGCCTGGACATTGTGTTCTGGAGGTAGCAGTGTATGTTGTGTTGCCAGTCAGACTGTTAATGTTTATTTTTTTTTCAAGTAGCTACATGTTAAATAAAATATTGTTACTGTGGAGGCATTTGTCCTTTGATATTCGATATTCGACTCGATATTCGAAGGTGGATATTCGTATTCGATTGGTATTCGAAAAATTTGATATTCGCACACCTCTAATAAAAATAGAAAAAAAAGGGAAGCAAGTGAAAAATAGAAAGAGAAATAAAAGGAACAAATAGGAAGAATACTAGAAAGAGCAACAAAGAGAAGGAAATACGTAAAGAGAGAGGAGGAAATAACTAGAAATAAGGAGAGAGAAAAGACAAAAATGAAAACGGAAGAAAGAGAGGAGGACAGAAAGAGAAAAGCGAAGAGAAACAAAGAAGGCTCCGCATTTTCTTCAGGCTCGGCACGCCTAGTGCTAAGCTGCCTCATTTTTTTCTCTGTAGCATCGTTCCTGTGCTACATTTGCTCAAGGGGAAAACCACGGGTGTTTCAGCTAAAGAGCACTAAGAGTAAGAAAAATAAACATAGGCGCAATGCGTCTCCTAGTGCAGTGTTGTTCTGAGCCATATACAGCACGTCAGGATACTTTTTCCAGCCCGCCAAGATCGTTAATTAACAAAGATTGGCTGATGAACGTTTTTAAATATTAACTCTAGCGAAAGATCTTCAATACAAAAGTTGTAGCGCTTGCTCAGAAACACTAGATATTTTTTTCTATTCTAAGATAACTTATCTCATTACATTATTTCTAGTCTTTCTGTAAAGCGCGCAAAGTTTAAAGAAATACCACGTAAAAGCCGCCTAACGCGCGACGCCCTTAGTGCCCCCAACCGTATAATGAACAAATTCTCAAAGACTTCTTCACGCACAGAGGTCCATTGAACAGGCTATTGCTGATTGTGGCACGGAAGTCAAGCGACAAAAGGAGCGTACCAGTTTAAAGGGACGCTAAAGGCAAATAACAATTTATGTCATAGTGAAAGGTCAATGTGTGAGAGCGTCTAAAACGTCAATAGTATCAAGAGCAGCGCTCCAGTAATCCAGAAATTAAGGTAAATGTAGGACACGATGAGCGCCACGAGTGGGACATTTTGGAAATGATCCCGATGACATCTGAGAGTCCCGAGTACAATTAACCACTACTAATCAAACTACAAAAGGACATTTTGCTGGGCGAGTTGGTAATATACCATTAATAAACTTGGCGCAAAATAACACGGACAAGGTGAAGTGGTGACATACACAGCGCAGACTAGCAACTGAAATTTATTGAAGAACATTCACAGATATGTACAAAATGAACAAAACACGTGATGAAAGAATAAAAACGAGTTTTAGTGACTAGCACTCAAGTAATCTATTTCGATAGGGTGCAACACTATCGATGGCCTCGCGACACATGCTTCACCACTTCTGTAGATACAGAACGCTTCGTCAATTCCTCGCTCCGTTTTTCCGTTAAATCTTGCTAGCACACTTGCTTCCGTCAGCCTGCGCGCGCAGCCGCAGTCCCTACAATGAAGCGAAAGGTTCGAACATGGTGGCCCATTCAAAGAGGCTCTGTGGTCAAATAACCTATTATTTAGGCATCGCTCTGTCTGCCCGACATAGCTTTTCTCACAGGACAAAGGTATGTTGTAGACCACTTTCTTACCACAGTCAACTAACTTTTCCCGGTGCTTGACGTCGCACCCTGTTGTTCTCCCGACCTTTCCTCTGTAATTTCTTCTGCACCGCCGGGCGAAGTTGGCCAAGCTTCTTCCACCTGAAAGCCATATTACACCCCAACCTTGCCCCTACCATTTTCAACCGATGAGACACCCGATGAAGGTACGGAATACAAACAAAAGAACCGCTGTCGTTTAGCGAACGCTTTTGTGACCCCTCTCATTTCTTCTTCATTTTCTGGTAAAGCCTTTCTCCAAGGAAGGCCAAGTGGCGCTCGGGAACCTCTAATCCCTAAGGCGCTGCCACCTTCTTGCGAAACTCTCTTCCATCTGATCTGGACAAGACTTCTTGAGTGAAGCCTTCAGGCAGGACACGCCACCCCATCTTTCACAACCTTCGAGATTCCCGAACGGTAATCAATCAAGGCCTTCGCGCTAAGGGGGGCATACATCCAACATACATGACTCGCCAGAAAACTTAACACAGGTCCAAAAAACTGTATGCGTCAATTATTCGGCACTTCACATGTTATTCAAGTCCGCCACCTAATTCTTTAAAAACTTTCAAGACATCCACCCTCGTATCCACGCACCTATAGTCCTCTACCAACACCAGGTAATCATCACATACCTAAACATTCTAATTACAAAACACTTTCTAAAGCACATTCCAATGCACCTATCAACCATGCCCAAAATATTTCACTCAAAACAGGCGCGACACATGAGCGTATAAAAAATTCCGGACTTTTGAGTGAAAACACCACCTTCCCAACAGATTACTATAGAAGTCAAGTACGCAGCCAGAAGTTTCAAGGAGGCACTTGTCGACACAGCACACCTTTGCTGGAATTCCTGCTCGTTATTGTCATCCCTGGTGGAATTTCTTACACTCACAAGTAGCCTGTCATGCGGCAAGATGTGGTGAAGCATGTGTCGCGAGGCCATCGATAGTGTTGCACCCTATCGAAATAGATTACTTGAGTGCTAGTCACTAAAACTCGTTTTTATTCTTTCATCACGTGTGTTGTTCATTGTGTATATATGTGTGAATGTTCTTCAATAAATTTCAGTTGATAGTCTGCGCTGTGTATGTCACCATTTCACTTTGTGTCCGTGTTATTTTGCGCTAAGTTAATAATCAAACTAGTTGCAATAAAAATATTTCATTCATCACAAGACGTAATAAAATGCTGCTTGTCCGTTTCTGTTTGATTCATGAAAAAAATAAGCTCTTCGCGCTATTATGGGGAAGGGCGCCAGTGGTTCCAAAGTTCCGTTTTCGCCGAGCTGCGCGGTCTCAGTGGTAGTTTCGGTATCGCGTACACCTGCGTGTGCTTGGCTCTCGCTATTTTCGCCCTGTCGATACTCTACTTCTGCTGCTGCTGGCCAAGCTGAGCTCCGTTACAGTGAACTATACAGTTTCGGAGTGGCCCGGGCTGCGTCTTGGCAAGGTTGATGGCCCGCTGTTGCGCAAGATACCGTAGCGTTCGGCGGCCGGGCAGTAAAGGCGGAAACGGTGGGCATGGCAACTGCTACGTCAGAAGGTGCGTTCGGGCGGGTAATTTGAAGTACGCTAACGCCGTGCAGATCACTAAAACGTGATATTCTTGAAAATAAGCATTTCTTGGCACGAAACAAGCCCTACGAGGTTTCTGCACGCTATTGCAACAATCAACGTCGACTTACTATGTGCCTTTAGGGTCCCTTTAAGGAAAAAAGATGTTGATCCCTCTGTCATAGGAATCGTAATAACACGAAAGTAAAGCGTGCTCTTATAGAATAACTGAATGTTTACTGTAATTGATGTGGGAGAGTTTGTGCAATGTATATTGATGTATGGCAGCTATATATATAGCCAGCGTTTAACGTAGATGCACCCACTTTGATGATTGGTGGTACATCTCCATCCCGACGACTAACGTTTATGTTAAATGAATAAACAAGCCCTTGTGGTAGCTGTAGTAGTTACGGTGAAAGCGTAATCAGAGAATGAGGTCTGATAGCCAGAAGAGTGTCGCATATTGGACGCAGAACTTGGTCGCCTTCCCGCGGCATGTTAAAATGTGATTGAACACCACAGCCGGACTAGACGGAAACGCAAAGCGCGTCCTGCCACCCCGGCAGCCCGGCCGCAATTTTTCTCGGGCGTGCGGGGAACGCGGTGTTAAAACCAGGTGAGGCAGGCGCGCGTCGCAGAGCTATTTTTGGTTTGGATTAAAGTGATGCTCGCTTTTTACGACACCATAGGGAGCCTACATGAACGGCCGTCTTTAGGGTGGAGACATCTTAATAAGTGCCTTAAAGAACGCAGCCAAAACCAGCGGGAAATGGGCACGCTGTTGCCAGCTTCCACCACATTCAGCATGGTTTTCCGTGCACCGCCATATTGGAGCCAGCCGCCGCTCCATCCAGCTACGCGAAGCACTCTTGCTCTCCACAAGGGTTGCCATGAATGGATTTACTCGTGATCTGCACGGTTAGCAGTGACTTGCTGTGTAAAGATGCATCCAACGCGAAATGTAACCGTCGTTGGCGTGCAGCGTCGGCGTCAACACGAGTGGTACATCAATTAGCAATACCATGGTATGACACCAAAGTATGACGTCATCATGAGAATCTCTATGACGTAACACGTATGATGATATCGCCACACACTGTCGGCGGCGGTGTCAACACAAGTGATTCAAGAAAACGGAATAAATGTAGGGAGAGGTACGTACTGGATAGGTGAATGCGTGCGAGACGACGGCGCATCGAAAGTCGCATGACCTGAATGTCAATCGATGTCATCAAGGAGCCGATCGTGTGACTTCTTCATGAAGTCAGAGAGCTCCGAAAATTGTGACGTGATCATAACGTTTCATGATGAGTTCATCACATGACCTCACATGATGACGTCATCACACGCCATCGTCGCTTGGTGAAACGTGTGCCCCTCTCGGAGGCAATGCTTAACTACGAGAGTGGAAAATAAAAAGTTGCAATGCCTATGATCGCGGAGGCAATGCAAAAGCACGTTAGGTACAGAAAGCTTACGTGGTAAGGATCAATATAATCGAGCGAAATGAGAAGGCTTTCTACTTCTTGTCCTCTTAGGCAAAGGCATAAGGGGCCCTATGGTGACATAATACTGAGGTTACGCTGACGCGAACTCACGCAAGGGAGGCAACAGCTCAGACTAGCGAGCGCGTCTCCGCACGGACACGCAGACGCGTGCGGCTTGTAGGCTTCCTACTCGCAATGCGTGGACGCAGCAACGACAACTTCGTTTTCTACGCATTCGCGAACACCGTGAAACACATATAAAGTGTACTGCAGCAAAAAAACTGAACGAAATACGCAGTACTCACAGAGCAAATACGAGACTCACTCTCAAGCCGTCTCGCTTCACTTGAGCCAGCCAGAGTTGTCGTCGGCCAGGGCTCACTAGGAAGCGGAACATTCGCACGCTCTTTCTGTTGCGGTTAATGCAGAGTGATACGCAGCATCGAGGGCTTTACAGGCAGCGTTTGACACGTTACCGCAACGGCTGACGCCGTATTGTCGAGAACTAAACGCAACCGGGCGTAGACGCAGTGCGGGCACCAAGATGGGGTGACAACGCGGCGTTGCTGTCTGGCAACATTGTGTTTAGGCAGGCAGCGGTGCGTTGGCGGCATGTAGTGGGTCAAAGGCTGGCATCACCCTAAACGGCCAGTCCTGTAGGCTCCCTACGACACGTGGGCTAATATCGCCACCTCGCGGTGTGTTAAGGCATTGAGAAAACTGAACTTCTATTGAAAACGCGCTGAATGAGACGGACGCGTAACGCGTTCCAGGTACTCATCGCGGAGGCCCCAGTAATTACAGATTACTTTACCGCTCCCAAAGGGCAACACCACCCCGCCGACCGGGAGAGTGGTAGATATAAAAGGCGTGCTTGTAAAGCCGCTGGAGTCTGTTACCTTGCGGTAGTGGATAGCGTGCCCGGCATCTTTTGTTGCGGACCGAGCGGTCGTGGGTTCGATGCCCGTTGACGGAACATTTTTTTTCTTTGCCATCTGATCATATAAATTTTTTCGCCGTTACTTCCGTGACGGAAATACGTCACTGAAGTCTTGGTGGACCCCGGCATACAACACTTACGTGTTAAGAAAAAAATTACAGCATATCCACGGATGAGTGATGAAGAGCTTGGGCGAAGCTCCTGAAGCAATCGTGGTCTCGGGATTCGCTTCTCGTTGAGCCCGAGCGGCGTCCTTGGCGCGCACCGTCACGGGATCCACCTGGCTGTCGCCAAGCGAGCGCCCGCCACTGCGCATCGTCCATGCACCGCCAACGATCTGACACGTACAGCGACGATCCAGGAGAATGACAGAGGCGCTGGCTCCCCGCGCAGCAGCCAATCGGAGAGCAGTGGCACTTCCAGCGCCATCTTGTGTCGATTCAGACAAGCGCCATATTGCACACAATTCTATTGGACCAACGCCATCTAGGAAATGAAACGAGAAATGGTGATGACGACACAGATTGTGTACAGCGCCATCTAGAACATCGTCCCTGAATTGCAGTTTGTATGTACTTCTATGAGACAGCGCCATCTATTGCATCATACGGGAGATCCGTTTACGCCGGACAACGGAGACGTGACAAGGTTAGACTAAGAGGAGCTACGCCCCTAAAACGTTATTCAACAAAAAAGCGGCCACCACGGGCAAACGCCATACGAGACCCATTTGATGGCGCGTAGCCATATTGCCAAGATGAAGGCGCGCAGCCTTTTTAGAACCAATGAAGGAACACGATGGAGGGGGCGAGAGTGACGGTGCGTTGAAGGAGGGAGATACAAAGGTTCACCAGCACGTGATGGCCGCTGTTTTGTTGAAGAACTTTTTTTTCTTAAAACGGTACGCAACTATTGTCGCTTAAGTCCATGCCTCCGGTAGCATGTGCAATCGTCATCTGTGCGCGAAGCAATCTTTCATAATTCTATCAACTTACATTTGATGGCACTAATATCGACGCGCGTTAGACGGCAGCAACTTGGTATTTTTTAAACTTCGCGCGCTTTAGAGAAAGGCTGGAAAAAGGTTAAGCAGGGGAGTTACCTTAGCACACATTAAAAATTTCGATGTTTCTGAACGAGTGCTACAACTTTTGTATTGAAGATTTTTCGCTAGAGTTACTATTTAGAAGGTTCATTAACCAATATTTGTTAATTACCGATCTTGGCGGCCTGGAAAAAGTATCCTGACGCGCTCTATATTGTCACGGGGTTGTGACGCCAACGAAGGGAGCAGTCGGCGTGTCGAAAATGAAACTCTTTATTTGGCCGAACTTGTGGCCGGGAAACGGAAAGTGAAACTACAGCAATACACACTCTACACTAACAACGGCGAAAAGAGCGTCGGCCATCGATAAATTGATCATGGCTGGTACGAGCCGTCTTTTATACATCATGCATCGAACTTTCCAGCCTTATCACTGGTGGTTGCACAAGCTCTGGAATAATCTTGACTATTCGCGTCATGTGCGCAATCTAGACAAAATGATCTACAATAATCTGGAATGTTGCCAGACATGCTGGTGCGGCCCTCGCAAAACAGTGATCGCACGTGCAACGGACCAGTTACAAAAGCATAGCAAAAGAAGCGCGTGTGGCATTGCCCACCTCTGAAAAAGCATCGTCCCGATGCTCGTAACAGAACATGGAAGGAGGAAAAAGTGCATACACAAATAAAGTACAATGATAAAGGAGAAAAAAGTCCTAAGGTTCGCTAACGCGTATGTTTCGCCGATTCCGCTGCTTGCCTGTGTATCGAGCGTGTCATGTGCAACAGAAAACATATGTTTGAAACGGTCCCATTTTTTCGAGACGCTGCCGGCTAGGAGCAGGGGATCTGGTGGCTTGACTAATTCCATCTTCTCGTGGGTCCGCGTTGTACAGACAAGTCAGGTTCTGCCCCCCAGGAAGCGAGCCACTTGTGACACCATGTATCAGAGGCCAGTGCGACCAAACAAAAACGTTTATTCAGATAATGCTCGCGCATATGAAGGGACACCATTACTGATACGGATGCGCAAACTGCAGTTGCACATAACACTCTCGATTTCGAGACCAACGCCACCTCATGCGTGGTACCGGGTGGGCGTGGACGATAGATAGATAGATAGATAGATAGATAGATAGATAGATAGATAGATAGATCTATCTATCTATCTATCTATCTATCTATCTATCTATCTATCTATCTATCTATCTATCTATCTATCTATCTATCTATCTATCTATCTATCCGCCTACGTCTGGTCGCTGTCCTGCTCATCAACATAATTTGTAATATACCAAAATTGGCAGAGCAGGGGATCTCTGTATGAAAAACATGATTCACTGGTCAACACATGAATAACGCAAAAAAAAATTCCGCAATGGAACGATCTTATGCGAAGTATGCGGCGCGAAGGTGACTGTGGCGTAATTTTTTTTTTACTGAGCGAAACGTTACAAAATGACGCTAAATATCTGTATAAATTTTATACGCACACGTTGAAAAGCCGCTTATGTGTTATATAATCAGTTGTTTACAGTTGGGTAACGCTGCCAACGGCAACGTGGGTATTACCAACACCAGAAGCGGTAAGCTATTATGTAGTGCTTATACTTGCCCCTAATTGTGGAGAACGCACGCACGTTTCACGAAACCGTGTGCATGTGTGAAAGAAGTTCTTGACAGTTCGTGAACGAGGTCAGCATCACTGTGGTCAGTGAGTACAATCAGTTGGTCAAGACTTATTATTGGATCCGGTCGTGATTGCGGTGACGAGGGGGTCCATGTGTAGCGAATTATGAGGCATAGTACAGCTGTTAGAAATCGTGGATGCCTCGGTCATTTCGTCGACAAATTTTATGTCGACAGAGCCGGCGACATGTTGGAACTTGAAGACAGCCTTCGCATTGGTGAGGTATAGGCCGTCGAGACTGGTAGGCCTGGATAGTGCTACATAGGCCAGCATCAGTGGATGGCGCTTGTCGTATTCGTAGATTACCTGGGTGTATGTGGCCTACGTAGCCTAGTCTACAAAACGGTTGTCAATCAATCTGGCATCATCCTCGGCCAGCATGAGGCCATCGCCCAGCCTCGTAAGAAATGAAGAAGATACTGCGTCGTTCTGGCTTACTAAATGCCCTTTACGGTGCGATGATGTAAATATCACACGTAACTTTCGTTAATGTATTCCTCCGGGGTCGAGCAATGCTTCAATATAGCTTGCTGAATCATCATCATCATCATCATCATCATCATCAGCCTGTCTACTGAATCATAATCTTGCTGAATCATATGAATACCAATGTAATGTTTATCAGACTGCTATAGAAGCGAAGCCAACACTGGAACCACATACGTTAATCTCATATGACGCCTGTATCGTAGGAGTACACATCGTAGGAGTATCATGTAGTGTTTATTGCTATCTTGCAAAATGAGATAGCCGGCATCATAACCACAGCTGACGTTGCACCGACATTATGCCTGCATAGGCTGTTTTTCCAAACCAGCTTATAGACCTGGCGTGGCTCTGTGGTAGAATACCTGATTGCCACGCAGAATGCTTGGGTGCAATTCCTGCTGGGATCCAAATTTTCAATCTTTCCATTCGTCGGGTCAACGCTGCCGATGTCGGTTTTTCTTAACGCTCTCGCATTTAAGTTACCAATGTCTGTTCTCGCCGTTCTTGGGTAGATATAAACTGTCAATCACCTGTGGCGCACACCCGTACACCGCGGCCCGTGGTAAACGGGTATGTACCACACGTGTCTGGAGGAAAGGGCTTGACGACGCACGTGACAGGATTTTTCACGTTATTCATGTCATGACCCGACAGTCATTTTTGTCAAGTCCCCTTACCCTACCATGCCAATATTGGTCTACACCAAGTTGAGGAGGCGCTCATGGGAGACCTCAGACGTAGGCGGCTAGATAGATAGATAAATAGAAACGCTCAGAGTGCCAAAGGTTCGCTAAAAAATGCTTCGCATTCAATACAAGCGTCTTTGGCATTACAGGAGACTTGTAATGCACAACTAAACGAATGAAAATCGAGTGGTAAACTAAACAGACCAAGGTGAACCATTACTGATTCACGAGCAGGTAGCTTCACGCTAGCGTGCATCGTATGCTGTGCCAAGAAGCTGCGTAGCTTTCAGAAGGCGTTTCCCGTGGTGGTGTTCAGTGTCTCGGTGAATTGCATTAAGCAGTACGATGTTTTTGCTGACGCCCCGTCAACCGAATAATCGCGATTAAATCACTATTCGGGAAATTGCAGATTATAATTTCCCCCGTACCCCCCAAAGCACTACTGCCAAACACTTCAACTCCAGCACTTGCCAAATGGGTGCCGCAGTGCCACCGTTGGACTGCCGAGGGGGGGCCGAGCCCCTCCTTAAAACATGGCGAAGAGGAGGGGGGGCTGACTTTCAGCCCTGATAGATAGATAGATAGATAGATAGATAGATAGATAGATAGATAGATAGATAGATAGATAGATAGATAGATAGTTACGCTCAAAGTGCCAAAGGTTCGCTAAGAAATGCTTCGCATTTAATACCTGTCGCATACGTCATGAATCCCTTTCTCTCAGTCACGTGTGGCACATACCCGCATATCACAGTTCATGTTATGCGGGTACGTGCCACAGGTGATACAGAGTTTCAACCAACACAGTATAACGGTGAACACACACATTGACACATAAGGAACGTGATAATAGTAATTGTTGGGTCTTTATGTCCCAAAAGCATGATATGCGAGATTATGAGAGACATTTATGAGCTTTGACCATCTGGTCGCACAGTACACAGGCATCTAGCATTTTGCCTCCATAGAAATGAAGGCAAAATGTTGTTATTATAGAAGCATTGTTATATATACATTAGCCCTCTTGGCTTCGGCCTCCCTAGCTCTTACCGCAGGGTCTTGGCGGCGAGCCCGAGCTGCTGCTGCGTTGCGAGCCCGTCGCGCTGCTGCCTTGACTCGTGGTGGGAATCGTTGCGCATTCAATCGGACGAACACAGGAAAGGACAGAGTAAACGCGCTCTTAAACAGAGCACTCTTTCCGTTTACTCTGTCCTTCTTTCCTGTGTTCGTCCGATTGAATTCGCAACGATTCCCACCACGAACATGCACCAATTCTCCCAGCAAGAAGTTCTAAAATGCCTTGGCTTGGGTGTTCAAACTGCGGAGCGGCAACGAAGAGTGTTCACTGAGTGAGCTCCCGGCGAAGAGAAAGGAAGTGCGCCAAACGAGAGGCGCGGCCCTCTAGCGGTCACCTTTCTAACTAGCGCATGCACCGAGCGTGGCGTGCGCCGCCTTGAGCGGCGGCGCGCCATCTAGTCAGCATTCTTGAAATCACCGGAGAGAGCGCAGCGGCGCTTATGGCGGGACCGATGAGAAACTAGCGTACACGCCGCCAACAGCGGACAAGGTGCGAGCATAAGAAGCAAGCTCCTAAAACTTGGAAGACGCTTGAGCTTGACTTTCAAAAGTAGACCACATAATCGGACCGTGTTCGTATCGCATTCCCAATCGCTAGCCTCGCTTCGCTTCTCGGTCGACACCTAAACCATGGCGCAAGGAAAGTCACAGTGCGGACGCGCGCGAGCTCCTATATCCATGCATGTGGCGCGATAGAACACGGAAAGCGCGCCCTTGGGCACTCTGCGCCATCTCGCGGGTTTCTGTCAAGCCGCTGAAGAGCCTCTTAGATGTGCGCACCAGCTACGCTGAATGGTGTCTATAAATGGCTCGCCGTTAGTATAATAGAGCGTGGCTGCGCGGTTGCTGAGTGGCTAAACGCATCGCGCCACGGCCGGAGGGGTTACAGGTTCGAATCACACTCGAACCGTAGATCTTTGTTATTTCTTTATTTCCATCCACCTCGAATGTTTGCTCACGGACAACGCTGACTTTTCGCTCACAGCCAAAGACGGCGACGCCGCCAACACTGGAATATTTGCCAAGCGAGCTTTTTAACGTTATCGCTTTAAAACTGCAGCACAAAATATAACACACAGATGGGACAAGACGACAAGGCGGAGCGCGTGTCGTCGCCTCGTTCCGTCCGTGTGTTACTCTTAACAGTGAAATTAGGGGAATTGCCGAGGGGTTCGTTTTTTCTGTATTATAGAGAACGAAGCCGACAGACAGTTAAGCCAACGAAAACATAATAACGTCCCAAGACCACGATATGATTATGAGAGACGCCGTAGGGGAGGGCTCCGGAAATTTCGACCACTTGGGGTTCTTTAGCGTGCACCTAAATCTAGGAAGCCAACGAAAACGTAGGAGATCATAGTGGCGGTTTCTTAGCTGCATTAGATGCGAAGCATCTTATGGCGGAGTTCAAACCGGTGGTGGTGGTGGTGGTGTGAGGCGTGACCACCCCTACTGCGCATGCGCAAACCCTCTCCACACACCCCCTCATAACTCCCCATCTCCCCACCCCTTTCCCCATTCTCCTTCTCCCCCTTTCCTCGTCTTCGCTTCTCTCCCCTCCCACTCGCCCTCTCCTCTCCCCCTCAGAAACGCGGGCTCGACATGCCGAAACGCTGCTTCGCATCACCTCATTGTCCCCTTTAGCGAGAGACGGTGTGATTTTTCTTAGGCTGCGCTGAATATGCGACGCTATGAGCCAGATGCGGTGGTTTAACATAGCGGAGGAGGACTCGTGTAGTATGGCCGGCACAAGACTATCGTCTTTCAACCACATTTGCAACGAAGCACGCAGATACGCGGCCAATTTTTTAGATACGAAGCATCTTATGGCGGAGTTCAAACCGGTGGTGTGCGGCGTGGCCACCCTTACTGTGCACGCGCAAACCCTCTCCACACACCTCCTCTCAACCCACTCTCCCCCTTTCTCCCTCTCCACTTACCCTTCCCCCATTACCCCTCCTCTTTCACCCTTTCCCTCTCCTCTCCCCCTCTCCCCTCTGGAACGCGGGCTCGACATGCCGAAACACTGCTTCGCATCACCTCACCTCCGCTTTAGTGATAGATGGTGTGATTTTTTTAATGATTCTCACTTAGATTGAAAGGAAATACAGTGGGCGAAAAGCGCTTTTTCCCTAAGTGGGATCCGTACCCAAAACCTTTGAAATATGCGTCCGATGCTCTGCCATTTGAGCTACAGTGAAGGCTACTCCCTCGTCCACTTCTTTGTAGGATATTTATGTGTGCTTAATACCTGGGAGTGTTAGTCAGCACCACCCCTAGCTCAGGCGACGAGTGTGGAACAATCGTTTTTGCCACAGGACGTCACGGGGCATGTGATATTTGCACGAGGTGGCGGCTGACCAATAGACCCTCACACGTTACCTAAAGCATCAAGTCTGCCGGGACGAAGCCCTCGCTAGGAAAGTAGAGCACTGCACGGGCCCGGGCCGGCCCGAAAGCCCGGGCACGGCCCGGCTCGCGGGCTAAGCCGGGCCGTCCGAAGCGTTTTCCGGCAAGCCATTAGTCAGTTCCAAGGCTTCGCTACAATTACCCCGGGTACGAAAAGGGAGCCGACCGGTGACCTAATAGCTTGTCACTATGAGCGGATCATACTAGGCCTTGAGGCACTCCACTTTGACAATGTCGCACCCTCGACGACGCACGTCCGTAGATGGTTCAAATTGTTCGATCAGGTCGCAATCAGGAGCGACCGGGGATGTTCGCTCAACCAGGGGGCGGAAACTCCCTGTACCTCCCATGGGACGCGCTCTCGCATGCTGATACCATACAATAAAGAACCAGTTAAGAGAAGGGGAACTGTAGCCTCGACAACGGTACGAAAGATAAGCAGCGGTAGCGCATGGAACTACCGAGGGCACCCAAGAGATGGCGCTGCGGAAACACAAAGCCGAAAACAAAGTTTATTGTTTTTGTGTTTTTTAAAGAATCAATGGAAATTTATTCTATAGCTATCCTTTTTAAACAGAAGTGGAAGACAGAGGCCGGGACTCGTGTAGGGCTACGGATGTCTCGATATCTTTCGCCCGCTTCTTTTAAGCACGTCGATACGCCCAGCAGCACGCCAAAAAGACATTCGGAACGCAGTACCTCTGCGTACGAAGATTACATGGAACCGAGAGGCATACATTGGCAACTGGCACCAGTAAGAAAAATTCACGAGTGAGTAGAAGGAACGATAATCCTCATTGGCAATGAGCAAGCGGTAAAAGTCCTCCCTTGTTGAGACATCATGACTAGCCTTCGCCGTACTTCAAAGAGTCAAAACAAATGGCGTGTGTTGCCCGTTTCCACCGTCAGCTAGCGCTCACAATAAACAACTTGTATTGTAGGACAAGCGTAAAGCATCAGCATTTTTTTTGCTACAGTTTCAGTACTTGCTTTCAACGAGTACGCCTGAAAACCCCCGGGTTTGTTGTTATTACAACATATTGCGGATGTCACAATAAATCACAATAAAGCGGATGTCTCCAGAGTGGCAGAAAACATGAGCATTTTAACACATGCACGATAAATACAAATATACAGAAATAGACAACAGTGATCACAAAAGCATCAGCACACAATCAGTGACGAAAAACAATGTGCACACAGAAAGCACAAGCCATTGCACATGTGCAGGATCTATGCTAACGTACATAACTACACAACATTGGATATGGATGAAAGCATCAGAATGCAAATGCCAACAAATGAATGTCCACGCATAAGAAAAGGAAATATACCATGCGCTGAAAATACTCACATTTGTTTTATTTTATTTTGGGGACCACTGATGAATCTCTCCTGCTTGGCTGACATTTTAGCAAACAAGCATGGCCTATTTCCTGAGGTTCACCTTACGCCTGCAATGTCTGAGGGGGTTTTCGTTCACGCGGCAATAAAATTTGCACAGTTTTGACTATCTAAGCATGTACGCTGGTCTCGGTTCCAGTGCACAAAAGAGAAAACCACAGCTGATAGACACACCAGTGCAACATCTGCAAGAGGTGCTGTGGGAAATCCTACTTGACGCGCCGGTTTCGGAGTGCGTAAATAACCAACCCATCCTCTCATAACTTCAGAAGGGAATGGGCATGTCGAAAGGCTATTCTCACCGCATTCACCACATGACAAGCAGATCAAGAAGGAGTGGGATAGCAAAGAGAAATATTATCACTTCAGACTGTCACGCAACGCTGAGCCACTTATTAGAAAAAAAAATATGACCCGTTCTCGTTAACACATACAGAAACTCGAAAACACTCGGCAAACACACACACGCTCTACTGGACATGATGTCAAATATTATCACTTCAGCAAGCCTGTCACACAACGCTGAGCCGCTTAGCAGAAAAAAATGACCCATACTCGTTAACACAAACAGAAACTCGAAAATACTCGGGAAACACACGCTGCCTTGTCCACGCGTGTTAGCATGCAACTCAAAAGCGAGAACAGCGAAGTGTGATATGTTAACGAGGTCATAAAGCAGAAAGAAAAACGCTGAGCTTGAAAGTACGTGTACCTGCCATCGTCGGGGAACCTGTGGAAACTGATGCCTTCGCCGGTATTAGAGCTCCTGCGGCACCATACATCAGCATAACGACTGCCCACCATAATTGCAATTTGGTTACATCGGTGAATTAAAACCTTTCATGCGTATTTTACACAACATTAACAATAGAATTCGCAAGAAAACGGGGAGCAGCAAACCAGCTGCCAACCATCGGACGATAACTGCGCATATTCTGCGCGTTATCTGCGGCACGCGAAGCGCAGCGGCTCACTTTTTGCGCTTCGTCACTGGTCACAGCGGCGGACCGCTTGCTCGTTACCGCGCGCCGGCCGTCAGCGGTTAGCGACAAGGCAGAGATAGTCAGCGTTGCCATGGCGATACACAGTATTCAACGGTGGTCACATTGGCACATATGCCAATTCACGGCTGCCGCTGTACCTCTACCTTGCGGAACGTCTGCTGTACATGGACGCACCACCGTTACACTCCTTAACCTCAAAAATACAAACGGCACGCAGACTTCCGTATTATTACGAAGTCTATTAACTACGGTTTTAGTTAAGTATTCCATCATTCGTGTTAAGATATAACCCACATTAGGCTACATTTCATCTTCCCTAACATGGCATGCATACGTGCCAGTCATTAAATATACAAAATTACCCCTAATGAAGTGAAGCAAGCATTCAGGTGCTTGATAGTAGGGCAGGGACAGCTGGGTGTTGCCGACCACCAGAGACGTTTTTGCAGATTTCTACGTTTTAATTAATGAGCGTGTATGTAGCAGAACCCGCTTGCCATTTTGATATGGTCACGGGTATGGGATGTCGCTATGGCGCCGGCGGCGAAATTACGCCGATATGATTAAGACGACAGCGTTGTTGTGGGGCTCAGCCAAGAGCTGCCCTGTTGTCCGACCCAACTCTACCTTGAGTTTACCACACTACTAAGCCTTCGCATTACGATGGAGGCAAAACGTCAGAGACACGTGTGCATGCGCTAGTGCACAGTAAAACACCCAATACGGTCGAATTTTTCAGAGCCCTCCACTACGGCGGCCTTGTTTTGGCTCGTAAGACCTTAGAAACTTATGCGCCTGTGGCTTGGCAAATTTAATGCCATTACAGCGAACGTCACTCCCTCATAAGGGCAAATTTTCGCTAGCAAACACCACTTCAACCTACCGCTTCAATAACACTTAAACTCATGTTGCCCTACAATGCTGGTCACACTTCGGTGTCGCAGCTAACAAAGTAAAGCGATAATTTCTATAGTTGTACGTTCCAAAACGGCGATGTCACTGTAAGGGACATCGCCGTTGGGGCTCCCGCAATTCGACCCCCTGGAGGTCTTCGGTATAGAACATACATGTCCTGTAGATTTTCCCCTTTATCTAAATGCGGTCTCCACAGTCATGACGTTCGGGTCAGCAGGCGAACACCACAAGCACTGGACCACGACTTACAAAGTTTGCACCGCAGCTTACAAAGTCGTGGCCGCATGTGCCACCGGTACCGAAATCTCGCGCCAAAACGCTTGAATCGAGGAATCCAGGGTAGAAGTCACGTGGCAGTCCATGTTTTCAATTAATAAACAACAAATTTACTCCTCACAAGAGCGTGCAAGGAATTCAAACATTGACTTCAGTTACGCAAGAAAAAAAAAACACTTTTATGCGGAAATGATAGCTGTTTTTCTCTTAAATATTGCTTTTATTACGGCGCCTCTGGCGGATTTTTCGGCGTCCCCGAGGGCAGATTTGAACGGAGCCACTATGGTTTTCATTTAGCTGAGACGGGGTCAATTTTTTCGCACCCTTCGGCGATGGCTGGAACTTGAGACTTTCCGAGGTCTGCTGATACGCTGCGGCAGCGTCGCTTCCACCACTGGCGGCTGCCGGGTATCTACAAGAAAAAATTCACAAACAAAACATTACTTTCATGACGTCACTGATGAGGTCAGCAAATAGAGAGAAAGGGTGCGAAACAGAGAGGTGGAGGGTTGCCGCGGAAGCTCTCATCTCCCGCTTCGCAGGCAAGGGCCATGTGTTCGTGCTCTCTTGCTGTCAGCGGACCTGCAATTTAGTTGACCATTTTTTAAACTTTGTTCGTGTGTTGTGAAGTGGACTGTAGCGCATCCTCTTACGTCGCGCCCCGAAGCCGGCGCCTGCGGCATCGCAAAGAAACAAAAACTCTCATGCTATGCCGCCGGCGCCGGTTGGGCGGCGCGGGGAAGACAGGGGACAAGTCGAACCGCACTCCTTCTCTCCTGTTTCTCCTTTTTCCTTTTGCATCGCCTTGCGCGCCTGCTCGCGCTTTTGGGAAACAATAAACAGTTCCTAGCCAGATGTCGTAGCTCTCGATGCCTCCTGCGCGCGCTCTACATGGACAAACTAAAGCTGACCGAATTTTCAATAAAACAAAACTCGATGAACACAACTAAAATTTAAATCTATTTTTTTAACCACGCGTCTCGTACTGAAAAAGAGAGACACACGCGTAGTGTGAAAGAGTCATTCTAAAAAGACAGGGCGTGCAAACACGGATACAAGAAAGAAGTCAGGACACCACAAGAGTGAAAGAGTCAATCTGCAAAAGCAACTTTAATTCACAACTGAAATATGTACAGGCTGTTTCACATTTAGGGGAAATCTCGGAGCGCGTGGCATCGTGATGCGGCCTGCACTGCAACCACGCGCCGTCAGCAGCTCGCTCGTGCGGAGGTGTACAGCTATACACCCTTGAAGCGTCTGCGCACGCGCGAGCTGCTACCGGCGTGCGATTGCAGCGCTAGTCGCATCGGGATGCCAGGCGCTCCGAGATTTCCCCTATGTATGAAACAGCCTGTACATAATGAACAAACAATGAACCAAGAATATCCTAATCAGGGCGAAAAATATTAACAATCACAAGGAGACCACGTCGTACTTGATTCAATCACGTCTGTTATGACGGCGCACATCATTTTCTTAGAGAACTTGAGTACCAAACAAGACAGAAGTTCAGGGCAAGGTCGAGGCTTGAAGAGATGAGAAATCGTTGAACAGGGAATGCTGCTGGAGACAATGTTGCGGCAATTTGATTTGTCTTCATCAGGGCAGCAGCATTGCCTTGACGAAGAAAAGCCCACTTGTCAAAACGTTGGCTCCAGCGACATTCCCTGTTAATCGATGTCTCAAAGGATCAGTTAGTCCATTACATGTATTTCAGTGACAGGATTAGAAGCAAATGCCCACAAAGTTTCCAACTGGCTCTACGCATTTTCATGAACAGGAAGGAGCCTATAATTGCTTCACATAATTTGAACTACATGCCAAAAGTACAAGATGAACTAACTGCACAGCATAACCAAAACGCATTCAAACCTTTCATTAAGCGCATTTCGCCGGCAACAGGTAGACTGTCGTCATGTCGAATTAGTCTAGCGACACTGCGCTTTATCAATTCAGTCAGGCTGGCAGGAAACTGGGTTTTTTCATGAACTCATGCAAAATAGTGCTCTGACAGGCGGTATTGTAGGCGTAGGTGACGAAGGGCAGAATGGCATCCCAATTTGTGTGATCGGCGGCGACGTACATTGATAGCATGTCACCGAGCGTACGGTTAAAGGAGTCCTGACACAAAAATTTTCGCCCCGAGTTTTTTTTGCTGCAATGTGTTGGTGGGGGCTTGTTTGTCATAACACGGCACATAGTTTGCTGCAGCGTGTGACAGATAATTATTACAAGCTCCTCTTTACCGACACAGCCTCAGTTTCGGTTTGATAGAGCTCCAAAACGACAAGCCGCCGGGTGCAACTTATCACCACCTAGCGAGTGAAAAGCTCCGTCACGTGAGCGCACAGAACAGTGACGCATTTCCGCGCGGTCTGTCGTCGTCGGGCTCATCGTCGTCTGATGGCGACGATTTTTTTGCGGCGGGGATCGAAGGAATTTTCGACGTGGCGAATCACTTCAGGTTTGACCCGCTGGCGAGGAGCCATTCGTCGGGAAGCGCGTCAAAACAGAAATGGCGGCTACGACGTCATCATAACTTGTACCGGCTGCAACGGTTACGTAGGGGAAGTAGGGGGGTCACCTCGGGACACCTCCGAGGGTGTCAATGCACCAGGTGCGGCCTATAGTGCTGGATCGCGCTCGCGAACTTCAAAATTCATATAAAATACCTTCCAAGCTTTATTCGCTGTCGATATTTTGCAGATGGTACACGCACATACACGGGAATCAATCCAGCAGGCTATCGCGGCCGCGAAATTTTATGTCAGTACCCCTTTAAAGTGTTCGGTTAGGCCATTCGTCTCCAGGTGGTAAGCAGTAGTTTTGCGGTGGACAGCATGATACTCTTTGAGAATGGGTTCGACGACTTTCGACAAGAAGACACGGCCTCGATCGCTGAGAAGCTCCTGGGTTGGCCCGTGACGCAGTATGAATCGGTGCAGCAGGAAGGAGGCCACATCGCGCGCTGTAGCCGCTGGAAGGGCGGTGGTTTCGGCCTATCGCGTGAGATGGGCAACAGCCCGCGATGGCATGTGGATCACGTCGAGGTATGTAGGCGGCATCAGCCGCGTCGAAGGCCTGGTGGTTTGGCGACGCCCTCGGGCGTAACTAGTGGGCCAGCCCACACGAATCTATGGGAGCGGCCTGGCTATAATTTGCGCGCAGCTTAGTGGCTAAGGCACTGGAGGCGGCCTGTGGTATTTAGGCAATGACCTGCGCGATTTTCCTGCTGAATAGCCCGGCGGAGGGGAGGCAGAACTGTAGTTGACGGCTGTTCCTGCATGTTGCGGTGGAGCGAAAGCCAATAGAGAGACCTGGCGGGCAATTTCCTCACGTACGAACGACTTCATTTCGGCGAGCAAAGTGAAGTGGTCAGGAATGGACGGCATGGGTCATCAAGCGCTGCCAGCGCAGCTCCTCTTATCTTGAGACGCCTTCATCACCTCTGACTCTTTAGGAGCTTTTTCTGGCCAGCAGCATGATGAAGGAATCGTCGTCGATGCCTTTCATAACATTACTGATTCTGTGAGGACTCCGACATGCTCGTGTCGGCTTTTCTTGCAGAAGTTAAGGATGCCTTCAATAGCTCGTGAAAGATTCAACGGCCTGTTGAGCTCGTTCACGTAAACATTGTTCGGCTTCCAGCTACGAACGGCAGGGCGGCCAAACACGTCGACAATGGCGGTCTTGAGATCAGAGCACGTCGGGAAAACGGATGCATGGTTGTTGTACCACATGCCTGCCACACCCGCGAGGGAAAAACACGACGTTGCTCAGTTTGCCTGCATCGTCCCATTTATTGGGTCACTCACGCGCTCGTGAATTGCGAGCCAGTCCTCCACGGGGGGGGGCCTAGGTGACATTCGCGCCGGTGAAGACAGGAGGGCCGCGGATAGAGAAGACACCGGGACAAGCGGTCGGTGCGGGAGCTGGCGTTTGATGGGCGGCGCCTTGAGACATGGTAGATGGCACGGTACGGGATCGAAGCTCCAGGAGCATCGAATGGAGACCGAAGTTGTTGTGACGGCACAGCACTCTCCGCGAATTTGTTAAGGCGTTCATTTGACGGCACTCAGCGACAATACGCAGTAGCGACAGTCAGGTCAAAGCCCGGACTCTCAGCGCGAACGGCGTTCTTTCAGGAGGAGCCGAAGAGGACGACCCTCTAGAAGGCGCTAGAGAGCTCAACCCATTACTCATTTCCAAGGCTTCGCTACATCGCCAAAATCACGTGCATTATTCACATGACGTAAACTTACCGAACACTGGTCAAGTGACATGCTCCCGCTAAAATGACGTACCACTAGTCACGTGACGTAAAACCATGTAAAGCTAGTCACGCGACATGTTTCCGCAAAACCGATGCCTTTTAAGCAGGGCAGCGATGCGGTCTTGGGAGGGTAGCTTCCTCGGATCCGTACACTAGTTGCGTTGTTGGTTCCAGCCTTCCACCACTAGTGGAAGCTGCGCACAGTTTATTCAGTTCGGTACATTTTCCAAAATGCTCTTTCATCCAAGTGTTCAATCAACGGCACATCACTTTGTGCATTGGTTTCGCTCATCGAGACTAGACGCAATGGTATTTCGACTTCCTTGATATATTCAAGATGCCATCTCTTCGATCAAGCTTTCACGAGATCGCGTCTACTTTTCCTGATTTTTCTGTCTCGGTTGTATGGCCTTGATTGGTCATCTGAGTCTGTTGTCGTCGTCCGCCTATGTCTGCAGGCTTCAGCGGCATAGCCTCATTACACTCGCCATACACGTTAGTCAATGGAACCGGAGCAACATCGGTGCTTCGGTTTCGGTTTCACCGTTTCATATGACCGAATTTCATTACGCTGCAATAATTACTAGAGGCCGCTTTTTCTATATCCGAAAGCTGCGAAGGGTTCTTCGCACGAAGAAATTGAATTCTGCCAGCTAACATACACGCCTAAATCCGCGAATTCAAAAGGTAATTGACTGAACTTTCTTAATTCCTGTCCCAAATGATGTCTGGCGCTACAGACAAAAACAGTTGTGAGCAATATACATATAAATATATATATATATATATATATATATATATATATATATATATATATATATATATATTATATATATATATATTATATATATATACCGCCGTTTCTATGGACGCTTATATCCTTCCGCAGGCAATGAACTGCAGGGCCGGTTCGGTAGGCGCAGTCCGCAATAATATGGGTGGCCAAGTATTCCAGGTGTAGACGTCCGCTGCGTTGTTTGCGTGATAATCATGCGTATTTACGAGAAAACAGAGACAAAGACACGTCTACAATACGAACATGTCTATATAGTAATAAAAACGTTGCGAGGTGTACGAGGCAGCCGTGACGAGGCGACGGCCGTAACTTGGGCGCGGTCGCTGTGCACGTGCTTAGCGCACGTGCACGAGCACGTGCACGCAGCGCACGTGCTTGGCGCGTAAACAGTGACGATCGGCCAAGGTGAGGGATGCGCTCGCTGTAGCTCGAGTTCACCGGGCGCATTCGGCGCCAACACAGTAAACACTACCCGACGTCAATGTGGACTTCGAACCCTGATCACGCTCGCCTCGCGCAGTTGCTATATAGTGCCCCCGCTACTGAAGGAGCCCACTAAAAGGAGGAAGCCTGAACGATACAGAGCGAGCGACGCTCCCTGTCGCAGCAGTGGGAGGGGGAAGGGTGCGATGAAGTGGTGGAAACGGAGGCGAAATGTATGGCGCAATCTGGAATACCACGGGGCAGCGGGTCCTCGACGATGGCTGTTTTAAGCCGGTCGATAGACACGGTATCATGACGACCGTTCAAATCAAGCGTGAAGAGCTTCTCGTGGCGCTTGATGACGCGGAAGGTCCATCGTAAGGGCGCTGCAAAGGCTTTCGAACTGCGTCACGGCGCACAAACACGTGTGTCGGCGTTTCCAAATCAGGTGAGATGTAGGTAGAAGCACGGTTCTTTACGCGAGGGTGTGGGGCAGAAAGACTGCGCATAGCGGAGCGCAGCTGCACCACGTACTCGGTTGGGTCAGGGCAAGGCGAGGTAGTTGAAGCATCGAAAAATTCTACAGGAAGGCGGAGCGGTGAACCATAGGTCAGATCGGTAGATGTGCACTTGATGTATTGCTTTAACGTCGTCCTAAGGCTAAGCAAAACAAGTGGCAGGGAAACTGTCCAGAGTACCGTGTCGGAGTTGCGCCTTCAAGGATGCTTTCAGGGTCCGGTGAAAACGCTCGATCATGCCGTTAGCGATGGGGAGGTATGGTGTTGTGCGAATCCGCGAACTTCCCAGCAAAACCATGAGCTTCTTGAAAAGAGCAGACTCGAAATGTTGACCGCAATTGGTGGTCATTGTAAAGGAAACGCCAAAGCGTTACACCCCACCCACCCCACCCGATACAAAAGTTTTAGCGATTTTTTCGCTTCTTATGTCGGGAATGGGAAACGCCTCTAATCACTGAGTAAAACGGTCAATTCATGTCAGAAGGTAGGTGTTTCCATCCGATGGAGGCTATGGTCCTAGGATGTCCAGATGAACTTTATCGAAACGCTCCGAAGGCGGTGTGAAGAAGCCGTACGGAGAGCATGTATGACAATAAACCTTGGAGTGCTGGCACTCCAAACTATGGGTACAAGCACGAACGTCTTTGTTAATTCTCGGCCAGACTACACGCTGGCTGATAAGATATTGAGTAGCGCGGATGCCAGAATGAGAGAGGATATGCAAGGAGTCTAAACAGCGCAACGGAAATCGCTCGGAACAACTGGTCGAGGGTTGCCGGTAGACATGTCGCATAAGATAAGTACGGTGCAGGACGGAAGGGTAACTTCACGAAATTCGAGTGTCCCAGAGGATAGGCGAAGTTTAGCGATTTCTTCGTCTTGTGCTTGGGCTGACGCTAGGGCGCTGAAGTAGACAGTTGCTGTCGCTGCGGCACAAGATACGGAAGCTGTAAGGCGAGAGAGCGCATCGGCTGCAACATTCGTAGATCCCTGCACATGTCGAACATCGGTTGTGAATTCCGCGATGTAAGCGAGGTGACGACTCCCGCGGGGCGAAAACTTGGTGCTTGTAGACTTGGTAGCAATCGTCAACGGCTTGTGATCCGTGGCGATGAAAAAACATCGGGCTTCAAGAAAATGCCAGTACTGGCGCGCACCCACATAAGCAGCAAGGAGCTCACGTTCGGAAGTGCCGTAGCGACTTTCTGTGAATGAGAGCTTGCGCGAGAAAAATGCCAACGGCTGCCACGATCCGTCAACTATTGTTGTAAGGCGGCTCCAACTGCCATATCCGACGCGTTGGTCATGAGGCAGAGTGGAGCGTCTGGTTTTGGGCGAACAAGCAGGGTGGCATCTGCGAGCTCTGTCTTAACTGCTTCAAAGGAGCTTGATGCATTCTCAGGCCACGTAATGGGAGTACACTTCTTACCCTGGATCAGGTCTGTAAGTGGTCTAATCAGGTCAGCACAGCGGAGAATGAAACGCCGATAGAAATTGATCAGTCCCAGGAACTCGCGCAGTTGACGCAAGGAAGCTGGCTTTGGGAAGTCTCGAACAACTTGCACTTTGGAAGGGAGTGGACGGATACCATGACCATCAACGTGGTGTTCGAGAAAGTCAAGTTCAGGCCCGCCGTACGTACACTTGGTTTTGTTGACGATGAGGCCGTACTCGGCAAGGCTTTCGAAGAGCTGTCGAAGATGGGAAAGGTGTTCGTCTGCGTTGCGGCTAAAGATGAGGAGATCATCGATGTACGCAAAGCAGAACGGCAGGCCTCGTGTGATGTGTCTACAAACCACTGGAATGTTTGAGCGGCGTTACGGAGCCCGAAGGGTATCCGCAGGTGTTCAAAAGGTTGAAATGTGTTATGACAGCAGTCTTGGGAATGTTCGAGGGTTCGACAGGTATCTGATGATAGGTCTTGACCAGGTCGATCTTCGAAAAGATGGTTGATCCATGCCGTGGTGCTGTGAAGTCCGCGATGTTAGGCAGTGGGCAGCGATCAGGAACGGTGGCGTTGTTCAAAGCGCGGTAGTCGCCGCAGGGTCGCCAGTGACCTGGAGAATTTTTCCGCACCATGTGCAGTAGAGAAGCCCAAGGACTTCATGAAGGTCGCACAATGCCAAGCTCGAGCATGTGATCAAATTCAGCTCGGGCAACCTTGAGTCGATCGGGTGCGAGGCGTCGTGAACGACCATGGAGTGGTGGCCCCGAGGTAATAATGTGGTGGGCAACGTCGTGCTTGACAGGACGCAGAAAATCTGACGGGCGATGCAAGCTTGGAAAGTCGTGGAGTAACTGTTCGTCCACCGACGAAGGTGCCTTGTTGATAACTGCAGTGATGCCGGTTGTCGACGCTATACCTTGCACCGTTAGGTGTGTCTTAGCATCGACAAGGGACTTGCGGGAGATACCCACGAGCTGGTCGAAACAACGAAGGAAGTCCGCTCCGAGAATTGGGTAAGTCACGTCCACTACGAGGAAAACCCAACGGAAAACGCGACGGAGTCCAATGTTCAGCGTGAGCGCGCGCTCACCGTAAGTTACGATGGTGATCCTGTTGTCGGCTTGCAGCGTCACTGCGGATCGGCGATTCTTCGGGAATGCAGATGGGGGTGGAACAACTGTAACTTCGGTTTCCGTGCCCACGAGGAAACGGAGCCCAGATGCGTTGTCGTAAACAAAGAACAAGCGGCTGCTTGCTGGACCGCAACCACTCGCCGCTTCTAATGGTGAGTCGGAGCGTTTCCCGACAAAGTGCAGGGAGATGAGGACTTTCGGGCGGCTGCATCGAAGGTCCGTTGATGCCAACACTGGCCGGGATGTGGAGACCGTGATGAGGAGCGCCGGCGGGAAGAGGGGCGGTGGCGTGACAAGGATCGAGAGCGCGCAGACAGGGTAGCTATCTGAGCGGGTAGCTGTTCGATTTGGCTGCGAAAGTCATCGCGTAGGACTTGCAGGTCTGGTGGCGAAGGGCGAGATGCCTCACATGTGGTGGAAGTGGTCGCGATCACTGACATGGTTGGGGAGTCGAATTCCCTCACGGAGTCGGCAAGCTGCGCGAGCTTTTCCAGCGACAAGTCCGCTGCAGCGGCGAGCACCATGCGGACGGTGGAAGGTAGGCGCTGTAGGAAGAGCTAGAGCACTGCACGGGCCGATTTTTGCGGCACGGGCCTGGCCCGGCCCGAAAACGCCATGCTCCGGCCCGCCCGAGCCCGGCCCGGTGTTCCTAAATGTGGCCTGTACCCGGCCCGGGCCCGAAAGGTTTGGACCCGGCCCGGCCCGTTTCAGCCAGTTATGCCTTGAGCATAAAGGAGGCACTGTCCAACCTTCGGTTATTGTGTAGAAACCTGCCGCACACAAGATATATTCTAGAGATTGTTTTAGGA
Source organism: Rhipicephalus sanguineus (assembly GCF_013339695.2). Lineage (NCBI taxonomy): Eukaryota > Metazoa > Arthropoda > Arachnida > Ixodida > Ixodidae > Rhipicephalus > Rhipicephalus sanguineus. The sequence continues at coordinate 39,957 of NW_023614911.1, forward strand.
ACTTCTTTCAGTGTCACAACTTTCACCGGTACTGTGTATACTTTC
>NW_023614912.1:0-40127 GCF_013339695.2 Rhipicephalus sanguineus
AAATCAACAAACACGAGTCGTCGCAATCGACTCAATCAGGCGTAGTCGCATGTACAGTTCGCGCGTGGAGGTCGAAGGGTCTTCACAGACACACACTGTGTTAAACTGCTAAGTCACAAAAATGTACAGTCAACCCAAAAGATTACGGACGAGCCTCTTCGGACATTTCGGCTACGTCAGCGGCGATCGACAGCAGCGCTACGCCCAGCACGCGTCCATCCCTTCATCAAAGGCCTGGTTATTTTCCCACTGAAGACGCATATTTTCCCAACTTTCACTTTTTAACGCGACGCGCTCTTCGTCAGCCGTGGCTGCGTGTTTCTGTCTCGAGAGCAGTCTATCAGCATAAATGCTATCAGTCGCAAGCTTTCTCAAACGCAATGGCAGACCGTTCGAAGCATGCCGTCGAGCTTTGATTCTGCTATCGAGTAGAAGTGTGACGCCTACTGAGATAAGCGCTTTGCGTGAAAACAACAAACTAACAATGAGCTGCGTGTCATTAGAAAATTGACATGCCAGTGAATAACAAGAAGAGCTTTTCCGACCCCAGCTCTTGCTGTCGACGGTAGATGGCGCGCCGCTAGGTGGCGCGGACAGGCAGTATGACACGCACGCGCGTGGTCCGTAAACTTTTCTGGTTGACTATATGTTCTGCTAGGCGCCCTAAATTCGCGATAAAGGAAGTCGAAGAAAACGTGCGGTACTGCTAAAATATTTTCCTAAAGCTTAAGTAATCCGCATAAATGGTCTTGCCAGATTTCTTTTATATTTTGCGGAGTACTCAGACATGGAACACACTGTACCCCACGCTACTTCTATTCACCAGTAAACGCTGCTTACATTATCACAGGACCTTATATCATCTGGCCGCAGAGAGACGAAAGAAGTTAAATGAGCGAATGCAAAGGCATTAATTGAGCATATATTACCAACAAAACAGCATATGCAAAAGAGTCAATAATTATGCACCAGAAATCAACACTTTACCATCTGTGCACTCTAAATTCCATCTACACCCGAGTCGTTAAAACACGCTTACTTTGGTTTGAAGTATTATTATTCACGAATATATCCTGGCTTGTCAGAGCTGAATAGCTGACAGTGCTGACGGTGAAAAGTGCGGGATCGAGGGAACCACCGAGAATGTCCTGCGTCATTGTCCTCGCTACAGTTCCCGAGACAGCGTTGGCAGGCTTCGACGAGCGGCCCCTTCCTGAGCACACAATCTCGGAGTGTCGGCTGATACGGCCTTCACACCAGAACGCAAGAAAGGGGGACAAAAGTTCATCGGGTCAAGCGGCCTCAGTGAACAACTCTGAGACCCCCGCGTCCTTTATTCATGTGGTTGTATGTGTACATTTTTTTATAATCTCTTTCTCTGTCATTCGGAGTTTCTTGTTTACTTTTTCATGTCTGGGAGAAGCATATAAGGAAAATGAGATAAAGAGCGAGGCGGAACACAACAGGGCGTTCTCGATTATTCGGTGCCTCTTGCACGGCAACCAACGATGATTGACAGCGCTCGTATGGCTGGGTGTGTGCCTTTTTCTGTCCTGGTCATTGCGCTGCTTCTCCTATGATCAACCAACTGGACGACAAGTTCACCCTTCAATGTCAACCGGTTTGCTCAATTCCTTGATCTGTTCTGATCTTTCCCCTTTCCTTATTCATTCCTAATCGTTGGGTAGTATTACATCGCACCCCTGTACTTCCTGAAACACCTTAATTCAATTCAAGTTCTTTATTTGCTTGACAAGCCAAGAAGCAGACGAGTACCAAAGGCTTATGAGCCTGAAAACCGTCCCCGCCCCCACGTACACTTCAGACAACGGTTAACATTCTTCTTTAGGTTATATAGATCTTGTCCGTTATGCTTACGTAGTAGGTTACACAGACGGAAAACACTCTTTTAAATTTCATATATCTTATGCGGGCATTAAAAATATATACATATTTGTATAACTTTTCTAACATACCTGCTCATAAAGCACCGAAATATGGATGCGCAACGATCTGGGGTCTCTAACATAAAAAGGATATATAAAATGACGACACTATTGTTCACAAATATTAAGCCGACAGACAATTAAGCGAAGGAATGCACAGGGGTCATTATTTGTGGTTCTTTCTGTAGCGTAATATTTCTCTTTAAAATTGAAATCAATCACAGTGGGATAAAAATCACTTTTTCCGTCGGTGATGATCTTCGTTCGGTATAATTCCTCTCAATTTAAATGAGAGCCATTACAGAATAGTTAAGAAACCACTAATAATGCCCCTTGTGCTTTCATTGGTTGAATTATCTGGCGTTTTGATTAGTTATGTATAAAATAAAACGAGCCCACCGGGCAATCCCCTTCTTTTTTACACACACGTTGTTGTATCACATAAAACAAACCCTAAACAAAAATGAGAAACCAAATACATCATCAGTATACATTTCGTAGTTACCCTAAAGTTAGTGGAAGGAAAAATGTAATTTATTTGTAATGGTTAGGGATATAATTTGCTTTTCAAAAGCGAGTGAGGAACGTCACAATTAACATGACCTTATGTTTTTGTTAATAAACAGATACTTTGATGTGCAATTGTTTGCTTCGCGTAGTTCGTTCTCTTTTATGGCACGTGGAGCTGAGAGTGCCGGAAGGATTGACTTACAGAACGATTCTCATTGCTATGCAATAAAGCTTGGCTCGATATACCAGATGTTTCAAGAAATATGTCGAAACTTCCCTAAAATCAGAAAAATCCGCCATTTATTTCGCTGCCTTTAAAATGGGCCTGTTCTGTAGCGACGGGCATCTTAAGATGGTTCGAGATCTATTGGGATAATAATTGAGAAAATTAAACTATTCCCTTTTAATTAGTGGATCAGGGCGGGTTATGCAAAAGTTCATCATATGAGGAACGCATTGCAGTTTGAGATTTCGAAAAATGTGCCTCTAGCAGATATTGTGGCGTAATGAAATTCAACCAAAATAACGGTGAAATCGACAATTGAAGCACCGATGAGTGCAACAGTAGACGACGAGAATGACGTCACTATTCAAGACAACGATTGCAGATGTTAGTTATTTCGCGCTCAGTGAACGTATGTGCGCCATGCGTGCTATGATTTGCAAGCGCAGCCCGCACACCCACACAACGAAGTCGGTTGATGTTTGATATAACGATGCTCACATCATTCTGGGACGTCCCACAAGAATATGGCAGTCTGCGCTTTTCCACGTTCCGGTTGCGATTTCGCCGCTGAATTTGGGTGAATTTCCTTACTCGTAATTATACTATATAGAGGTCGCTTTTTGGAAATCTCGAAGCTGCAATGGTTTCTTCGAATGAAGTACTTCAATTCTGCCATTTGACATAAACTGCCTGATCCACTAAATAAAAGGGTAATTAACTTTTCTTCTTTATTATTGTCCCAAATGATGTCTTTAGCAGTCTCAAGATGCCTGTGTCTACAGAAGAAGTAATTGTGAAGGCATGAAACATATATTGCATGTCCCTGCCTTTTTGAGGATTTTGAAACATTTCTTGAAACATCTTGTAGATTGAATCACTTTGGAATATCATACCTGATCTGCAAAATTAACTGAAAATGTCGGGGATAGCACGATGAGGATGGGCAGAGCACGATGAGGATGGGGCGGGATGTCGCTATCGCGTTCAACTCTTAAAGGCGAAGCTTAAGCGTCCCCATGTTTTTTAATGCTTCATTATGAGGATGCAGGAATTTACTATTTGCGCTTTCTTGGTCGTAGTTTCTTGGTCGAGCCATGCGTGCAGGATGCCTTCGTGATCCGCTGCATACGGCTGTCCTCAAATGCCACGTACCTTCGTACATTCCCAACACACGGTGGTCGACACCTGGATCCGCCATGACGGGTTTACCATTAATGCATCAGGCAACAAAGGTGCGTTTCATTTGGCTATTCGCATTTAGCGAAGTTTATGTTAACGCACGCTTCACGCAATAATCCAGGAAACTGAGTAATGCGTATCCAGTCCACCAGTAATACGTACGCGATAGACACTGCGCCGATTCTGCATAAGTGGCGACTTTTATTGCCAGTTTTACAACAATTACTCCTGAAGACTTGTGTTCGGAATCATTATGTTCTTAATGGCTATGCATTCTAGAAAGTGTCGCTTCAATAACTTCATTTGAAGATGATTGGGGAGAAGTTGTATATTGTTCAATTCTGCAACTTGACTTGCCGCACAAGTAATAACTTCTAATTCAACTAATCCTGCTTACTAAGTAGATCGATAGTATATTACAGAGACAGTGTGCTTTTTCAACATAGCATTTCATTTTTTTGTTCGCCTGACACTTTTCTATATTCTTACAGATAAATTTCGTGTTAATGGCGGGAATATAAGAAAGCGCACCGACATTATTTAGATGGTGTTCACGGCATACGGCTTCCCTGTCGCCCATATATGTATACGCAAGCCGCATGTATATCAAGTCTCTGATGCCATGGGAATCTGCATGATGAGAGAAACGTACGCGTTCCAGGTTACTCGCTTTTGTTTAACGTTAACTGCTTTTTATGCTGACTTTTCCATCTTAATAATTCATGTTAATAAGGAGCCTGTAAGGAGTAGTTGTACGTTACCTCCTGTACTTAGTGACATTATGAACTATATTTTGCTGATATTCCCCCTTAGCTATTCAGATACATTGCGTAGCGTGAGGCCCATCTTTTTTTTTAGAAGCACTCGAAATGATGTAAGTGCAACTCACGATACACACGGCGCACGCTTTCTGCAAGAGTCACATGCGCAAACAATGTTTCAAGAAATTTATCGCTGTTTATGCCTTAACAATTCTGCCGACGACGACAAGCGTAAATTGGACTATAAAAAATATCCAACAGGAAACGTACACATATTTGTTTCGCTGGTCGTCATATGCTGAACAGTAATTCTGAACTTGCGTTTTCGATTTGCGGTAAACTAGTCCCTTGCAAACTGTTTGGGACGTGCGTTGAAGTGAAGCTTCGTGGAACATCTACTACGTTAAGCCTCTCACTGAACAACGCCTATTAACATTGCGCTCTTGAAATTGGATCCGCTCATTGAAAGCGTCCGCCGCACCTGCCACGTCTTGTCATTGCTTCGCGTTCTGTCTGCGCTTTGCAGCTACACCGGAAAGCATGCTCTAATGATCTAGAAAACGCGAATGGATCCATGCGTGCATCAAAGTGAAATCTCCAAACAAATTTAGCAATTGAGATCGAAGGCACAGGTGTTTTTTCGTGGGAACTAGAATTTACGCAGTTGAGAGCTGCCAAGGTTGTGGCTCTCGGCAGCAGCGGGCGAAAGGGCATCCGACTGGGTTGAAAATTTGGCTCCGCTTTTTGAAAATGTGATGAGGCATTCACGGCACGCCTCGTTAGCCGTGGTTGTTTACAGCTCCAAAGTGGTGACAGGAGCCTCCATTTAGGCCCGTCAGCTGAAGGATGATCCGATGTCACGTTGAGCCAACACCTGTCAGGATTGAGCGTACTTAATCACTGCGGCTCTTCGGACAGCCTAGGACATGTAGTAGGACCATACGTCTGAGATGATTATCGCCCTCTGCAGTATTAAATCCTGCTATCTGATAGAATAACGGGAATGTAGTAAGAAAGCTGTAAGCTTTGAAACGCAGGTTACCAATGCCGTTTTCTTATACGAGCGCTCTGATTCAATCTTCAGGTGAGCAGCGAGCAGATTCAAGAGTAAAGCTTCTCTCGCTCTGCAAGCCTACGCTCACTCTTCCAGTTTTGTACCCTGCTTTCCACTTCTGCACAAATCAAATCAAAGTTTGCAGACGAATATAGCTTCCTGATTGCTGAGTCAGAGATTATTTCGCACGAATGATATGCAGCTGACAAAAGAACTTTTCATAGATAAAGATAGGTATTCTCCGCTTAATTAGTTAGCCTTTCTGTTGTGTTCTGTTATACCTGATTGCTGGGGCTGAGATTCAAGTATTAGCAGAGCAGATACTATGTTTTCTCTATGTTCTGCACAAGATAAAGTTATATGGTTTACCAAAATACAGTATGTTGGAAATTTCAGGTTGCATAAACCTGTACTTCGTCCTAGGCTAAATAATTTCAGTGGCGCAATTATTTGTCTTCGCTATTTACTGAAGCTTCCAATTCGCCGAATTTGCTAGCACCAGCTGCATGCAAGTTAAAAGTACAAAGTGTAGTGCACTGTCACCGACCGAAGCAGATCTGGCGTACGTGCTCTCTTCGTTTTTTTTAATCATTACACGCTTTATTTTTTACCCAGAGCTGAACGTACACATCTGCCTTTGTATCAACTGCAGTGGTTTCCCAGTCAATTCTAGTATCGACCTTCGTAATATAGCCCGCCTTGTTCGACCACGCCTCGTTTCATCCCGTCATCGTGCCCGCTCTCCGCAAACTACTGTGTTTACGAACAATTTGCGATGTGGTCGTCGCATAAACATTCCAGTCGATATGGCTTTTCGCCATTCATGTGAGGGCCCTATAAACCTAGATCGAGTCAAGGCTGCGTTTCCGATGCTAATGAATCTATCTATGTCACGCGGCCTGATCGCGATATTTTATTTTTTCTTATATATTTTTTTCTTTTCCGTACCTCAACCTCATCAGTGACCTCGTTCAACGTGAAAGTGGTCTTAGAAAAATCACAGGCCATTATAGTAGAAGCAGAATGAGAGTAGTCATGGGAAAATATGGCAGAAGCGAGTTATCCCGTGTGTCCAACCTTTCACAGTAGCAGCCGTCAATACTGTATACAGCCAGGCATGAGTGTTCTGGCCAAATGGAACGTGTGCATTGCTACATCTCTTGATATAGCGGTGTTCACCACTGATGCTGTCAGGCAGCTTCGTCATTGCCTTCGTGACGTCGGAGTGAATGAAAGGAACCTTGTAAGTACGGAAGATTATTTAAAAAAATGGAGTGAGTCACCTTACTTCAGTTTTGCATAGCTGTTTAAGAAACTAAAGCCATTTAAACCACGGGTCTGATAAAGATTGCTCGACCATACGTTTCTCAACGCTAGAAAATGTTTGTTGTTCATCCGTCACTTTTGTTTCAAAGTATTTTTGTTTCGTATTCAAGTTACTAATGGGGCCATGTGCTACAAGGAACCATGGAATAACCTCATCATCGGTGTCTACTAACACACGATTGGCTTGCCGCAAAAGCATTTTTAAAGTCACGCAACTACGGGCATAGTTTGGCGGGCAGAGTTACACGGACTTGTCGCACGCTTTAATCTCCTTTTATCGTATTTCGACCATGCGAGCGTGCTGAAAGCTGCCGGGGGGAAGAGGAGAAAGGGAGGAGGGATGGCAAAGGTGCAAGGAAGTTCGTCAGCGCATTTTATACCTTTTCGCGTTTACTCGCCTCTTTTTCTTAGGATGTCTTCGCACACTTCCAATATGATGTGCGATGCGTTAATGTGTATTTTAGACCACTATTACCTTACCCCACCCCCTAGTGTACGTAGCAAGCCGGATGTTACAATTGTGGTTGGTCACCCTGCCTTTCCCTCAATATTTAATCTCTCTCTCTCTCTCTCTCTCTACTGATTGTGCATCCGGCACTGGGCGGCACACTGTGGCTGCCACAGTAACTATGCAGCACAAGAAGCGCTATTGCGAAAAGCCTGGCCGAGTTCTGTGAGTCCTTGTTGCGCACCGGCTTTGTCCTACAGCAGCTTGAACGACTGACAGCAGCAAAATGGAGACAGCGTATTTTCAAGCAAGTTCAATTAGTTGAACACCAAGCCACATCTGGCAAAGGCATCTTCTGCTCTCGAAACGTGTAAAAGAGAGACCGTGTGGAATGGGAAGCGCACCGGTGCTTTAGGATACAACGATATGCATTGGTAAGTGCTATCGTAGTGGGCTCAGCACGGGAAAGGTGACAGATTCAGGTACGTAGAATCTATTCAGTGGAGGTGTTGTACAATAGTAGACGCAGTGCTGCCTAACAAGAACGCGGGAGAAAACGGAACAATAAGCAGACGACCGTTGATCGACAACGGAACTACTCAGAGTAGTTACGTTTTCTGTGTTTCTTAAGAGATATATAATACATTATAATTTCATTTGGTCAGCTTTAAAAGAACAATTTTAGTGTTACAGAAAATGTTTTGAGGATCATCGAATCACCCAATCCCAGTCTATAGCTTGCCGTGAGCAGAGCGAGATATTTTCGGCTATTTTTGAAAAAGAAAGGGAGACTTGCCTGCTGCATGCAGTGCTACAATACTTGGCTCCCATGTTCGCACGAGCAATGACTACTCATACACAGAGTTTACTGTGTGTGTTGCAAGGACTCTTGATTCTGCACTCATATCTACATAAGCGCCGAGGAAAGGAAGGAGCCGGGTTCGTTCCAGTGCATTGAACTTATGCAAACACTAACACTGTGGTCCATCCTTCTGTTCTCACAAATGCAACTTTAAAAAATTTCCAGTGGCTTAGCTCGGCTATGCCAGGATTTTCGTAGCGTTAGCAAAGGTTTAGCTGATTATTCTTAGCTTTCCAGATTGTCTAGGATTATTAGCCTTCTTCTGTTCATTCTTCGCACGCTGAACCGCTAATTGCCGGGCAACTACTTCGGGATCCGATGATACAAGCTTCTCGGCTCTTCTGTACCCGCGAGCAGCATTTGCACTCTCCTTCTCCATGGCGTTACCCACCTGCAAACGCCAGTCAGAGGCGCTATCAAGCGGCCCCAGCGCAGTGTCAGACGGCGACTGCACGGCGAAGGCGAAAAACGGCGCGTGCGCCAGCGCCACTGTTTCTATGGCTACGACTGCACTCCTCTCGAATGCGGCGCAAACCAGCAGCGGCGAGCCGTTGGTGGCGGTGGCGGAGTCGGCGCGCGCGCCGGCGCCAGCGTGTCTGCCACACCTATGACGCCACTCCTCCCGAACGCGCATACCAGCAGCGGCTAGCCGCGCGCGGCGGTTTCGGAGAGCGCGTGAGATACCAGCTCCGGTGACCCAGCTGTGTGACATCACTGATCCTCGCGCATGCGCAGCACGGCTCATGACCATCCACGTGAAATCGGCTCCGGCTAGGCAAGCGTAGCTAACGCTACAGAACCGGATTCGACATTATGAAGTGTTGGATCCCGGAATCGAAAAGAGCTCCACTAACGTGAAACCTGTGGAGGGGCGAAACGTGCAGTGTGCGCCGGTGCTTCCCACAGAAAAATCACTGCAAATGGGCAATAAGAGACAGAAGAAAGATTAGACACAGAGACCCTCAGTCCGCTTGTACTTAACGTGCGCGCTGGGAATCTTTATTGTTCAACTACGCACAAGGGAAATCTCCCACCGGCACTTCATTACAGGTCAACATCCTGTGCATATATATATATATATATATATATATATATATATATATATATATATATATATATATATATATATACCAGGGCTCGGCAGTGTCGCGATACTCTTGTATCGCAATAGTATTTTAGAGATACTTTTGAGTATCTGTATTTCTGTATTGCGATACCATGTAGGACACGAGTATCTCGTTACATTTTTTTGCCGGAAATGAGTTGAGGCGTGTTTCCTAGGGAGTGGGGATGACGGTTTTTTTTGTTTGTTTTGTGCCAAGACAAGCAAAGGCGCGCCGCCGGTCCCCGACAGAACGGGCGGCGATGGTTTCCCCTCATGCGCAGAATGGCCCACGTGGTAAAGCGCGCGACGCCTCAGACGGCAGAATCGCGGAGGCAGTGTTGTCGGCCTCTGCCGACTATAAAGTTGCTGTCTCTCAAGGCCAGTGCAGCGCGCCTAATTTTTTTCGGGTGGCGAGCCATTACTTCGTGACCCCCCGCGCGGATACCGCATTGGAACAGAGGCGTTGCAATGCTTCGCGTGCGTTCAGTTCTCAAAATGGCGACACTTCGAAAAGTTGTTCCGGTTGTCGCGGCGGAAGTGACCGATCTTTGTCGCGCTTTCAGCCACCTTCCAGCGTGTCGGCGTGCGTTCCTAATTGATTACAAGCGTGAAAGGGTATTTTGTGGTACCATGTTCCACCACCGCCGGAGCCGACTTCGCCTGTTGCGGCTTGCTGAAAACGATGTTGGTAGCGTTGGTGGTGGTGACAGCTCTATTGAGGAGTGGCCCTTTTGGCCCAGGCGACGAGTGCGTGCTGTGGTTTCTGATGGGGCGCTCTGAAGCAGCTGTCCCTGTTTCCACGTCTGTTTAGAGAGCTCGCAGGAGCGGCTTGGGAGGGCTTAAACCCTCTCACCCCCAAATAACGTGATTTTAGAAAGTCAGTGTTTGAATTGTGGAGTTTTGACGTATTGGGTTCCATTGCGCGCAGGTAAGTAGGGCCGGCCCGTATGGGCAGCGGAATCCTAAGCCGTCTGACCAGGCGCCGACCGGGCCAGAGGCTGAGGATTCCGCAGATGGGGACCGACTTCGGCTTCTGAACGGTCAGAACAACCCACGTGAGGACGGAAGTTTTTCGGTATCTAGATGACCCGAGAAGAGATATCGCCACGTGGCAGGGCTATTCGGCGAAGGCGGTATTTATTCACTGTAACGCGAATTTGTACTCGTCTGCAGCGGTAGAGAGACTTTTCTTCTTTCGCGAGTCTTGTGCTGAGGCCGAACCGAAGCTGTCTAGAAGACAGCCTGTTTGAGATGCTCACACATCAACCTTCTTATCAAAACAAATGTTATGTGCTAAATAAGTGTATACTTTTTCTAAATTCACTGGTGTTCATTGGTGATTCGAGTGAGTTGCTTAAACTGTGCTATTTATAGCGTAGCTCATTTTGTTGTCAACAAGTATGCCGATTTCGGTTTCCAATGCTTGTTACTCTTGCTGCTAAATAGTGTACTTGTTTATTGCAATTGTTACGTGTAATTATGTCATTATTACTAATTATGTACTTTGTAACCCCCCCTTTTTTCTCTCTAATGTCTTAATGATGCTGATGGTACCGTAATAAATAAATAAATGAACTGAAAGTATCAATGCGCTGCAAATTGGTTTACATCATTAAACTGCCCTTATTAATGTATTTGCGGAGTATGAGCATCCTTGAAAAAAATATGTATTCCAGTATCTGTATTGCAGTATCTGTATTCCGGAATACTTTTTTTTGTCTTATTGCGAAAGTATCTCCGAAATATCCCGTTACGTTAACGGCAAATGTATCTCGGTATCTGTATTTTAGGCTTCCAGTCCTTTATTTCGATATCTGTATTCCGGAATACTTTTCCGAGTATCTCTGCCCACCCCTGATTATATACATACGGGGTAGCCAGTGAACGACTGTGCAGCGCGAGAAGTCGTTTTTTTTTCAATCAAGAACGCGCTAGGAGACGCTGCCTGCGTCGGCGTTGTCTCTGGCTGCGGGCGAGGGCGCGTTCTCGTTCCTAGCGAGCTGGTAGTTCAGCGCTCATCGCAGAAAGAGGATTTTCATAGTCAACACGCGTCGTTCGCTCTCTATGGCCACACGCTGAGTGCTGAGGTGGTGGAGCACTCTCTTGCACTCAAGCAAATGGACCGTCACGACAGCAGACGACGACGACGATGCACACCGACACGCCAGGACCTTAAGGTGCTTCGCCCCTAAAAACAATAATCTTGCGGGAAGTGGATTTCTACTCGAAATGAAACGTGGCCTCAGCAGCCCCAATTCGATACCTGGCTACTACAACGTAGAAAGCTTTTTTTGTGGTCGAGAAACGGCAAGGGTGAATAGTTTGCAAGGGAAGGGAAGCACGTTCGTGAAATGGGGGAAAACAACATGTATCATGAAAGCATGGAAAGCTCAAACACGTTATCTGTGCTAATGCTCCTAAATAGTGTAACAGTGCAAGGACTTGCGTGTGTATATCTTAGTCATAGAACGACCTTGATCCACAGTAAATAATGCGGCAAAAGACCTATTTCTCGGCATGTAGCGCTTTTGAATGGGTGGCATGAGTTGGAAATACAGTCGTGGCCACCAGAGAACAGGCGAAAGACGGAAACAGGGACGTTAACATCGCATCGACTGACAGCGCGTCCAATCGAGTCGCATCTCAAGAACACCGCATCAGGTAGCGCAGGAGTAATTTGATACAGCATAATAAAATCATAGGTTGTACGATCACGGTTGTGCCGGTGGCAGTGTTGAGGGTGTCTAATGTGGCCTAAATATTTCACTGTATGTCGTAAACGAAAATGCTCTCCTCTCTTCTTGTCTCTTAAGGTAACACCTATCATTTTACTTTCTATGTCTCGCTGCATCGACCACAATTTAGGTTGAACCCTTTTCGTAAGACTCCAGTTTTCTACTCGGAAATGCGTACTGGTAAGCTGCTGATTTTATATACTTTTCTCTTGTAGATTACTGGTGAGATGTCATTATGATCTGTGAATACTTGCGCTGTACCCTATCCTTGTTCTTCTAGTTACTTCAGTCTCATGGTTCGGCTCTGCAGTCACTACCGGCCCTAACTTGTAGTGTTCCTTTACCACTTCCAATGCCTCGCTACCTATCGCAAAATGTTATTCTCTTCAGAGGCTGTTAAACATTACATTATTTTTCTGCATGTTAATTTCAGACGTGCAGCTCCGCTTTCCCTGTTCAATTCAGTAATCATGATTTACAATTCGTCCGTGAGTGATGCATCAACGTGATAATATCAGCGAATCGCAGGCTACAGAGTAACTTTCCTACTAAATCGTATTCCTAACTGTTCGCAATCCAGGCTATCAGAACCTCCCGTAAGCTCGCAGTGAATAGCACTGGAGAGATTGTATCATCCTGACTTACACCCTTCTTTATTATAATTTTTGTCTTGTCTTTATGGAGTGTTAGGGTGGCTGCTCAGATGCTGTAGATTTCCTCCAGTATTTTATATACGAATACTCTGCTCAGTGTTTTAATTGGTATGATCGTAGAATGCGCATTACTCTAGTCATTTATGCGTCTGCATGCAAACGCGGGTGGCGTCATTGAGATCCCTGAAGGACGTGCGCTTTTCTTTGATCGCCCCATCAAAGGCGGCTGCTGGAAGTTCATCTTCGCCACAATAAGAGCAGCTACGCAGTGAAGACATCACGAGAACGAAACTGATCGCTACGTTTGTCCCTTTTTAAATTCGCAAACAAACTTCTCTGCACTGATGATTTACCCAGATGATTTGCAGCGGCAATCGTCGCTAAAATAAAGACGAAACGCGACCTGTATATGCTGAGCGTCATTATGAATTCATCGCCACCATCATGCTGGAGCGAGAACCTTGAGGACTGAAGTGGAGAAGGGTTCCATGCGAACAGCAGTTGAACATGGGTCAGTCGGTCCTTAGGGAAAGGAGAAATCCTTTCAGAAGAGGGCGCGTTTGTGCCGCTCAGTCCTTCTTAGACGCGGTCTCATCAGGAGAGCCACGTCTACAATTGTCAAGTTGTAGTGCGTGCAAGCTGTACTTATGCGCGTTGCTCCCCAAAATGACTACGCCATCATAAGCTCGGCAAGCTGCCTCGTAGGAAAGCCAGCTTTACAGTTATGAATAAAAACCGAAAAGTAACCAGTTACAAATGGGTTAGTACTTGCCTTCTATATTAATTCCAATGACAGTTAGGGAATGTTACGATGGACCTAGGCGGCCTGATAAGTGAGCTATTGCACTTGGTGTCCCGGATTTCACCTTACTAGGAATACCGATGCGCAGGAGTGACGGTAGACACGAATTGTTGGATAAGGCGAAGGGTCCGCTGGGAGCAAAGCACTACCTTTGAATACGTTGTGAATTTCTTCAGCGAAACGTAAAAAAAGATAATGGCAGTTCAATGCCCGAAAAATCAATGAACGTTTCCTTTTTCGCGAAGATTCTTGAAGACTACACGACATTTACGGTATTTCTGCAATTTAAAAGTTTATAGTTGCAAGAGGGTGCACTGACATTATCAGTATGCATTGTAGTAAAAGTGTAAATTTTTTTAATGTAAGTAGGCGTAACTAGAGTTTAGAAAAGGAATGGATGTCGAAAATACTGACGCCAAATAAACACAATTTAGTTTTCCTTGATATATCGGCACATTAGCCCTCATTTCCGCAGGTAGCTGAGTGATGATCATGCGAACTGGTGTGCGCCTCATCACCTAGAAAGCATAGAAGCAGGTGGCATCAGACAGACAATGCGAGCTCAACCACATTCCATATCCCCTTTAGGCTGAGGTTCTTATTGCTGATAAATGGAACCTTTTCGAGCTTACAAAAAAGTCACAGTTTCGCCGCAAGGGCGAAGCAATGAATGCGATAGCAAGAAACTAATGCTATACGAAGTGAGACTCGCCAATGGATACTCTCAGTTTGAACAGCGCTGCTGTTGCAAAGGCGGCCGAAGCAGCGAAGGAAAGTAGCGTGCTTCAAGTGTCGAGCTGTGATACTCGATAGTTCGCGCTCATCTTTTTGTTTGTTCGCTTAGCGGCGTCTCTTGAGCTCGAGTGACTTTCGTACGCTCCGTAACATGAGCGCGGACATCACGGTGAAAGCGTGAAACATCCCTCTTCCCCTCACCACGAGAAAACCGCGAGAGCAGACAGCAGATGGGCAAGGTTCTCCCTGTGCAAATATAAGAAGAAGCGAGCGAGCTCGTCGACGCGCTCCTCGCGCCATCTGGCTGCTAATGAAGAAACGCTTATAAGCGCCTGCCGTGTCTGAGTCCGCCCAGCGGTAAAGGGTGTGTATATAACGCTCGCTGTCAGCTACGTGGAGGATCTGCGTTTCGTGGCGCAGTGGTTAGCGCCACTCGCTGCGGAGCAAGAGGTCCCTAGTTCGATTCCGCGCTTCGGAAGCATTCTTCTGAATTATTTTCCTTTGGGGCTTTTATATATATATATACATACTTATACATATACGGTGCATGACGGCCGCGACGGCGACGGCAAAATTCAGCCGAGACTGTCCATATAATTGCTATCGCAGTTATATGTAGTTGTAACTGACTCAGCGATTGCATATTAGCTTCCCAGGTTTTCAGAAGAACGAGCTCTTACTCGTGTTACAATCTTAGCAAATTTTGTTTCTTGTCACGGGAAAAAAAAAAGAACAATGTATCTGATGCCATAAAATCAAAAGCAATCAGTTACATTGCAGGTTTTATATAGTTACAAACACAATTCTTTGAAGCACGTCTACGGCGCTTTTGGAGGAAGTGGCACGTCGACGCATAAGGCTTTTGCGCAGTGAGTCGGTAATGCGATCACTGAGTTGTGATCGATTGGTTGGCACACTGTATGTATTGCTTAGCACACTGTCTTGTTTCCGCCAACTTTTAGTCGTTCGCTGCTCTGTACCCGATAAAGAGGTCATGCCTGTTTACAATGTGCCGCATATATTCAGTTCCGGTACTGAGACATGGCTCGCTCGCAGTATAAAATTTTGATTACGCTCGGAGCCTATAGTGCGTGCGGCGCCGAGACGTGCATGTTTTTATCGGAATACACAAAGGTTCCTTTTAATGAGGCAACCTAACTTTCGACACATGATTCGATTCCACGACCGGCATTTGTGCTAACCGAATAGTTTTCTGGGCACAAGTACACCAATAAAGGAGTTTTAACTGCGGAGCGGTTTAACCACAGAGGAGCACCGTTAGTCGCGAACGGAAATTATCATCATCATGAACCGGCTCGCGCTCTCTTCGTCCTCTTCACCTTCTGCTTCGCTCACAGAACATGTGCGCCGAATTTTTCCTGAGTAGGATGGAATAACTCTGATGGGTGAGAGAACGAGTACAGACAGATAGAAAGAAGGAGATAGAAATAAACTTAAAGAGAGAAATTGTTGGTGAAAAATATTCTTGGCGAGGTATGATTCGAACCAGCATACCTAAGATCCGAAGGCGAGCATCGGTTATCCAAGCACGCTAACAGAGCATAACATGGCCTTGTGTACTATAGTATACCATAGGGGGTGGTTAAGGAAATTGAGAGGAGGAGGCAAAGGAAGAAGGGGAGAGAGTAAATCATAGCATAGAAAGAAAGAGAAACAGCGAGAAAGACAGGGAACAAAGCATAAAGAGAAAAACAGAAAGAGAGAGAAACATATATACAGAACGAGAAAGCCATAGCAAGATACAGGAAGCGAGAAATAGAGAGATAGATAGAAAGGGAAGAAAGAGAAAGAAAGCAAGATAGTAGGAGAAATAGATAGAGAAAGAAAGAGCAAGCAGATACAAAGAACACATAGAAAACATGGAGAGAAGAAATGAAGAGAGAAAGAGAAGTTTAAAGAGCACTTGTTCAGGCTTGGCATCAGTAGTGCGAAGCTGACAAATTTTTTTTTCACATAGCCCATCGAATGGGAGTTTTCTTTTTGACCACTCCGTATTCGATTTTATCGAATTACAAGAACATTTCTTGCGAGAGCGGAACTTTTCCGTAACACTTTGATTAAAAAGAATATATAGATGTAGGCAGATTGCAAAACTGTTACACGTAGTCACTATTCCTCTAGCTGGCCAGTTTTATGTTCCTCACGCCTGGTGTACGCTTGTGTGCATCTGCCTTTGAGGAGGAAATGCCGCGGGCTTCTAAAGTTGTATGCGACTATAGTAATACCGCCGTATGATTTCCTTGGCTCCAACGTCTCTCTTATTTCTTATAGTGGCGTCTAGGAAAAAAAACAGCGTCTTAATCAATTCCTCTTATTTCGTTCAGCTAGGAAAAAGTCCTTGATTAGTCAACACATTACAGAATAGCAGTTACCATGAGCCCGTGAAGCCGCGAGCTTAATCAGTTGTCGTGTTGTGTTTATTGTATCATTTTAGCGGTTTTATTTCGGCAGTCGGAATGCATTTCATTTCGCTACTGTTGTATTTAGAACAGAGAGAAATGATGCATCCGATGCCTGAACATCATCTTCTCTATTTCATGTCCCTACGCGACCATCCTCATCTTCTTTCATCAACAACATTTCTCCGGTTGATAAAAAAAAGCTATCGCTTGCGTAACGCATAGTCCCTGAGTTTCAACGGAGATTTTTTTTTAGCTCGTGCGCTCTTCCGGGGTGGTTGGCCGGTCATTTTGTCCTGCAGTGAAGACGACTGAGTTTCTTGATTCACTACTGGCTTGTGCTGCTATTTCTTGCCGTGGCATAGATGGCCAGTCAGCATGTTGTTAACTCGCAGGAAATACACCACCTGAATAGACTCGTCAGGTAGTGGTTAGAGTCCACTCTAGAATACTACGTCGATTGCCTGTGCACTTCTCTGCAGCTTCTGGGCGTATCGATTGAAATTTGGAGGCGTTCCACACTCGACCGTCATCCAAAAGAAATGAAGCTGGCCCTCGTTGCACAATAACCTTCTTCGGTTCCGAAAAGCGCGAAGATATTTTCCCGTGAACTGACGACATTCTCACGCGGACGTAGTCGCCGACGGCAAAGTGTCTTGACCGGCTCCGGACGGCAGGCTGTGTAAAGTTTGGAAGAAGCTTGGTTTTGCCTGACACGCTGACGCAGCCAACGAGACAGGGCAACCTTCCACAGCGACGGATGCGCAAATGCCACGTTTGTGTCCATTGACAACACAAGCTGTTTTCCGCTACTCTGGGAGCTAGCGTCGTCGTCGTCATCAACTTGTCGAACCTTAGGTGAGTATCCAGACGACGTACATATAAAATCTAAGTGGGCAATCCTCTCGCAGCGACATCTGTGCTTGCGGGCCTTACATGCAGGACTGTTTGCAAGATGATCAGTCGCTCCACAACGATAGCAAGCTCGAAGGTTCGTGGTAGCTTGTATGGGATGCTCAGATGATTTGGCTTTGCACTTATTACAAGTTGTGCGTTCATTTGGTTGTTCAGGAGACCGACAAGAGCTTTGCGCTGTTTTAACGTGACGAACTGAAGCACCGTCGCAAAATTCCTTAGCATGACTCACGGCTTCTTCGTACTGATTAGCAATTGTTATAGCTCGTGAGAGCGTCAGTGAGGAGCCCTCAAAAAACAACCGCTCACGTAAATGATTATTCGTTGTTTTCGAGACAAGCTGATCACGTAGCATCTCATCAGCGAGGCTTCCAAAATTACGTCGGCAATGTGGATTTGTTTAGCAGCGACGTATTCTTCCGCTGTCTCACCTGTATGCTCAGCACGTCTAGTGGACCGTTGTCGAGCCACGATGACGTTGACTGAACGCTTGAAATGTCCGAAAGCAGGGCGATTGCAGAGTCATACGCGTCATTCGTCGACCGGCGTCACCTGTGCTCGAAGGACTAGTAGCGGAAGCAGAGCCAGACAGCAAGTCCGCTGGCTTCAGTGTAGAGAAGATCCGCTGCCCCTCCATACCAAGACATGTGAGAAGGATAGCTTTTCGACGTCGGCTGGAAGCTCTGAAGCTCCAGAAACCACATGTACGTCTGAAAGGCTGCTTCCACTGGTCCCATGGTACAGCCGGATGACCAGGCGAAGGCAGGAAAGGCGGTGGCGGTTGCAATCCCGGAATGCTCATTGTGGTGATGCAGCAGAAATCACCAGGACTCTTGCTCTTGCATGGGTTGAAATCTCGTCGCCAATATGTTGTATTTAGAACAGAGAGAAACGATGCATCCGATGCCTGAACATCTCTTCTTTATTTCATGTCCCCACGCGACCATCCTCATCTCTTTCATATACAACAGTTCCGTCTTGCGTAACTGTGCGAGACAGATACGGAATGCACAATTAGTTGGAAGTGACGGGATATACAATGCGTTCACCGACATATGTCCGTGTAGCTTATGCTGTCACCGATGATGACGAAGAAATGTTTTCTAAGCAGCGTGTGTTTAAATAGGTGCATACAAATGAGTACGCGCGTGTGTGTGTGCAAAATGGAAATGCAGCACTGTCATTAGGACCGTCCCCTGCTTCATTTGTGGCGATGCGGCGGACAGCACTGCCACCAACTTCAGCCTTCGGAATGAGGATATAACAATTTACCCTGTAAAAAACATTTTGTGGCGAGCGATTGGCAAGGCAGTAAGCTTCTGGTTCATTGCAAATAATTCAAAATTGTTGCATGGCTCTTTAAATAAGTGCAAAGTACCTGTGATAGAATCCAGTGGTACTTCATATTTTGCACCTTCACTAGCCCTTGTTGCCTTCATTACCGCAATGGCAAACCCAAATCAAGACCTTTGAGGGATAATAGGACGAATCTGTCCCACTTCTTCAGTAAAAGCTTGCTCCGCGGCTGCGTGTCGCCATCAGAGATTTTGTGTGCTGGGGTCAGAAGCATTTAGAAAACAGGAAAAAATATTTCACATGTTTACAACACGTGGTATCGGTGGTGCGTAGAATTTAAATTCGTTTTGTTTTGTAGAAATTTTTTTTTAAATTTTCGTTCCATTGCATGCAAGATAACTGAAGTTTAGATTTATGGAATGTTTCTCCTTTTCTGAATTTTGAGAGAACATGTTACAGCATCGAACTATGGATTTTGTATGAAAATTGGAGCAGTAAATTGGCAATAATAATGTCGAATCGTACTTTAACGAAAAATGAAGCAGTTCTTTGCTAATCCTAACTACATAACAGGTACGCAAATGTGTTTTCAAGATTGAGGGGCACTATTACATCATGAGACAACGCCTTATAACGGAGAAGACCCTGAAATTCTTTTTTGTCCTTTTTGACCGCTTCGGTACCAGTGGGAATGAAAGTAAAAACTGTGGCTAGGACGTTCCTGACATTGAGGGCCAAAGAACAGAATGTTGGGATCGATGCTCTAGACAGTGAGGAAGCGACAGAGAACACCGAGTTTACAATATCTAGGAGAACAGCTAATACCTCATACTTAGCTGAATGGATTTCATGAATGCATTTACAGGTATCAGTGCATTCAGTGGCACCCCAATTATGTGGTTTGCCTTGATTCGCAGCTGCAATTTGATATATGGGCAGAAATTAAAAAAAAACTGAGGTGCTTGTCCTTATCTACAACAACAGAAGAGACAGGAAGGAGCTAAAATGGTGAGTGTATGTGAAGAGCTAGGTCAGACAGAGCCGCTGGCACAGCACGACTGGCGCTGGTGCACATTGTGTACCACCACAAGAAATGAGTTGCGCCAGAATTTTCTTTTTGCACAGTTTCTGAAGTGCCCCTATGTACTACTTGCTTCGAGTCGGTGTCGGCGCCGTTGGTTGGGAGCGAAAAATCATCATCTTCTCCGTGACCGAAAAATCGCAAAAGCTGCAAATAAAATAAATAATCAAAAACTTCGGCCCGAGTGAGAATCTAACTCAGGCCGTCTGCGTGGGAAGCAGGTGTTCTACCACAAAGCCACGGTGTTGCTTTTTTCTTTCTTTTACGGTATTTGAGCAACAGTGTTGCTCGAAACAGTTACGTAAAAATACACTGCATAAATGTCATGTAGTGAGAGGGTCTCTTAGCACATCTAATATTGCGTGGCAGAAGCGTAGAATTGCGTCAGGGGTCAAAAAATGTGAATTGCGCAACGAGTCAATGTTTTAAAGGCTCACCCATTCCAAAGCGTTCAGACAGAGTTGGTGTTTAAAGCCAACCAAAAAAAAAAAAAATAAAAGGCACACACATACTGTGCGTATTCCTCTAAGACCATGTGTGGGTGCATCACAACTTCGGAAAAGTTTCACGCGCATAGTTTCTCCTGGTTTAAAGCATTCGACCCATTTACATAGGCTGCACACCTTAGTGCACACAGTCTGTTACATCATGGGTCAATGGGACACATACCTCCCACTTTTTTCTCGTAAACTAATGGTCATATTTTGATGAAAGGTGCTTCATACCATTTCTAAGCACGTTATTTAGATATTCCGCAGGCATATTTTTTGTTATCATGTGAAAAATATAGATGAAGCCTCAAAAGGTTAACAAGCATCAATCTGCATTTGTTTGTTGACACTAGGCATTGTGTATCGCATCCTGCTTTCCTGTGACAAACAATATATCAGACAGATGGGCCATTGCTTTAATGATAGATTAAGGGAACATTGTAACGGCAAAAAAAATTGGCAGGGTGGATGGCTAGCCATTCATTGTAAATTCTGCGGCTGAGCACAGCTCTTCAACGCATGTACAGTAATCAAGAGAACATGTGACAAGCTTATGAGAGAGATTTTTGAGGCTGAGGCTATCTCATCCCTGGGTTCCTTGTGTATCAGCATTCCATCACTTCTCCTAAATGATAAAGAACTGTCGTTTCTAAGAATTTAATTATGTCATGATGTGACGCTTTTCCTCGGGCGATATATGTAAGTGATAATTGAAAAACTTATAACTGCGCTAAGGTACGCTTCTCGAGTTCATATGTAAGTGAGCGAGGAAATAAACATTATGTTGAAATTTAGCACATGTGTTTTGTCCTCTTCTTGTGTACCTGTTCATTCAGCGTTATTTTTCCTTGCGAGTGATTCAGGATGCATGCATGGCTTACATTCACTAACACCTACTTTATTTTAGCAATGTTCACAACAGTTAGCTACATTAATTATGACAGGTGGTTGAAATCGTCTGCATTAGTTATTTCAGAAATGACAACACCACTATTAGCAAATGAGTGAATGTTCGGTGATAGCAAGGAAGGGAAGTTGTTAGTACAAATGAGGAACAAACTGCGCCTAGCTCAGTACTGAACCTTGCAGTATACCCGAACTGATGCTTCAAAGTGGTGAGTAATGGCCATTTGTGGTTACGAAGTGAGTGCAGATTGATAGGAAGCATCCAATCCACATGACCATGTTGGTGCCAAGGTCCAGATGTCTTAGTTTTAAAGTAAATGTTTATGACTGGCTTTATGAAATGCGTTAGCAAATTCTAAACAATTCAATGTGTGAATGATAATTGCATTGAGAGTATGATGTAATTTATGAGTAAAGATAATAAAATTAAGCTGAGTTTCACTTTGAAGTGTATTTTTAAATCCATACTATGCAATAGTGTAGTGTGCAGTATTGGCCAATGTAGACGTATTCGACTGCTGAAAAATCTTTGTCAGAGTATTACAAGGGCAATAGTATTTTGTTCATAAATCTAAGAACCACGATATGAGTGTGGTGTTTCAGCAAATAAATTAGTTTTGTGACAACAGCCACATCAACAATCACTGGAGTCGTGACTGCATAACCATTCTGACAAGTAGGATATAGGTAATCATGGCAGGAGACAGACATTTTTCACAAATGTATCATGATGAGAGGTGCAGGTGCATTCTCCATTAGGTACATGGATACCAGTGGTTTTTCCAGAATTATATATTCATCACTCAGGGCTTGATCATAGTCCAAAGTTTTTCAACATAAGACATTAAGAAAACTTAGATCTGGAGCTCTTTAGTGCCAGATTCAATCTTCTCGACTGTGCTCCTACAATTGAAGCGCTTCTGCTCGAAAACATAGGTTGAGCCTTTTTGCACAGGCCTCTCACTGCAAAAGTGCTCGACAAATTTTTTCTTCAGATTTCTTATTCTCTGCGCCAGGAATCTAGCTCATCATTTCAGCACATCGTTTCTCTCACCACATGCATCAAAATGCTGCGTATCTGCCATGTGCCCAATCTTCTACTTATCAATGCTTATTAGTTATTTTTACATAGTGCCCAACAATGTCATGCCCTCCCTTCTGACAGTGCCCTAATCGCCAATAGTATATTGTTTCTCATTTCTACGCTATTTTTAAAAATCATCTGTAAAGTTGCGAAATCTTACATGACCGGCCATTTTTTCTGTCTGCCCAACTCTCATGCAATGTCCCATGTCAGAACCTTTGCGATATCATGACTAAATAGGTGAATAAATGAATGAAAATGCAGATATGCAGTCTCACTTATTATAGGTAGGTATATCAACCATTTGTCACGGTACAATGTCGGCATGGTCAAGGCTGGCTGTATACATGCAACATTAAATGATACACGTGTCGTTTGTGTTACTGTGTTACTGTGTGCGTGATAATGAAAAAACTCAGTACTATATAGTCTTTTTACCTTATGACTGAAAAAAGAAAGCAAAGATGGAGTATCATTCCAGGTTATTTTTGGAAGACTAAAATCACCCAGAAGTAGGATGCGTTATGAAAGAAATCACATGTGAACAAGGTTTAATACTGTCACATGGTCGTGACGTCGACGAAGACAACAGTCAGCACGTCCGAGATGAAACTGTTTATTTGGCCGAACTTGTGGCCGAGAAACTGAGAACTAGAACTACAGCAATACACGCTGTACAATGATAGCGGCGAACAGGGCGTCGTCCTTCGATCAACTGACAAGCGGTCAAGCGCGTCGGCTTTTATACAGGCGCTATGGAACTTTCCAGCAATATCGCTGGTGGCGGCGTTATCTCTCGACAAAGCTGGAACATTCGCGTGCGGCGCGCAATCTTAACAAAACGATCTACTAAAATCGTGATGCTTCTCGAACACTGCTTCGCGGCCAGCGTCGAGCGTTGATAACCGTCCTTGCTGGTCAAACTCGAACACATCAAAATAAAAGAAGAAGCGGGCGTGGCAATACTATCATACAGCTAATTGAAGAATATAGGTGCTGTGGAGGGTGAGCAGTAACACATGATATATGATAAAATTTGTTATGACTAAGACATACAGATGACTAGGCAGCCTCCAGATCCTTGCTTGAATAGGTAATAAAAAGGTAGTGTCATTTGAAATTCAGTAGCGCTGACAGTTGGGCTAGTTGCCTATCTTCGTGCATTCTTCGTCAGTGTTTCGTGTCCTTTGATTGTGCCGTTTCATATAATCATTTGAAATTGCCAAAACGGCACTACTTCCTCTGCAATTGTAGCAAGAAAGAGAAAATTGCACAGCAACATTGCATACTTCTGTGACATGTGCAGGTAAGCACATTAAGCATGATATTTTCAGAAATGTGCCAATGGCAGACTATAAGAAATGGTATTGTTACAGACACACTTAATCCTGACATTGGAGAATGTAAAACTAAAACTCGAAGAAATGAAGCAAATGAACCAATTCCCCTCTTAATTGCTTCCTGTGCCGAAGGATATGGTGGAATGGAGCGTGCACACTGTTAAAAACTGTTGAAGAAACAGCACTTGGGAACAAGGCAGATGGTCTGCTCAGGTTGGTGTTACTCTGCCAGCCAATCACAGAAGCAAGGAAAATTTACATCAAGCAACCTTTTTAAAATAGCGTCTTTGGTCATTTCAACATCAGTTAAAGGATTAGGCTTTGTCATGTTCCACTCTAACATACAAATGAAACACATTTAAATGTATTGTAGTGGTGAAGGATCAGGCATTCACCAGTGGGACACTCTCTTGGTGCAAAGCACGAGCGCTGTTTGCGAGCTGTTGACACGTACCGAGCTTCTTGGACTGTTTTTTCCCGCTGTGCCAGCTTTCTGTCTGCTTCAGACGTTGTCAAATAAACCCCCTTTCAAAGTGGTGGAGGTGCTGAGTGCTTAAATCTGGAACTTCGAAGCCAGAAGCTGCCCCCCACCATCACAATTGATGAGACCATCGAACAAGGCACCGCCCAGCCAGGCACGACCCAATCTCCACTGGTCAACATGCCCACCATCCTGCGCCAACGCAATCCCCCTTCTTCAGCGGCACCGATGATCAAGATGTAGAAGATTGTCTGGTGTTGTTTGAAAAGGTGAGCGCCGCCAACAAGTGGGACGACCTCTCGAAATTGGAGTACGTCTAATTTTATCTGAAAGACGTCGCCAGCCTGTGGTTCCACAACCGCAATTCCGAATTCTTCACGTGGGCTGCTTTCAAACCTACGTTTGCAGCAATTTTTGGTCGCCCTGTATTACGCAAGCTCCGCGCCGAACAGTGCTCGCACTTCGCACCAAGCGAGTGTGAATGCCTTGTGCACCTATTTCTTCTCTTGTACTTCAGGCATATTCCAGGATAAGGCGCGCATGCCCGTAAGGAAGATGCGAACATATCTGAGCCATATGAATCTCAATTAGTTTTTATACTAGAGAAGAAGGAACCCGGCTGAAAAAACTTCAACTGGTTCTAGGTGGTTCCAGCTGGAACCAGTTGAACAGTGTTAAGGAACAATTCCAAGCTAGATCAGCTGGAACCAGTTACCTCTGGTCCTAGCTGAAATCAGTTACCAGCTTGTCCCTGCCAGACCTTGTTGGCTTCTGGTCCCAACTCGTACCAGTGCCAACAAATAGCAATGACAGAAGTAACAATGACGCAGCCCACACAGTTTAATATTTTCACAGGCATACATATGAATGAGTCAGTTTGAGGACACATACAATGCTGTTGTGGAGGCATACACTTCAGTCTGCGTATGATGCTAGCAGAACTGAAAATTTTGGCTTGCAACCAAACATATTGCAATAAGCAATTGTATTGTTTATTGACAGTGTTCTAATTTTTAACCATATGGCAAAGAACCTTTGGTGAAAGAAGTATGGACAGACTACAAGCCTTAAATTGTATTTCTTTTTGTCATGTAACTTAGCTCGTGTTACAGTCGGCGTGTGCTCTCGGAGACCTCCTGCATGAACTAATTTCTTTCCTGCAGTTGGGCCGTATCAATTCCACATTTAATCCTGCTGGGTGAGATTAGCCTTGGATACAGCTGCTTGTGCACAAACAAAAAGGTTCCAGCTAGATAAGCTAGCACGATTGAAAGTTGGGCAAGTTGGTTCGGATTCATGTTTGAAAACAGAGGCGTGTTGAAAGGTCTGTCTTGAAATGACAAGACATGCAGTGTGAAACACACGAAGCCTTTCGTGCGTTGTGCAGCAAGCGCGATGGTCTACATTGGGCGTTGGCTGCGTCTCTGAAATGTTCCGCCGTAGTAGTAGTAGTAGTAGTACAACTTTATTTATAAGGGTTGGGATAAGGGGTCATGAGCTCGATGGGTGGGGCCCCAAGTCCAGGGCTCCACTGGCTACTGCTGCCTGCCTGACGTGACCCAGAAGCGCAAGCTGTACCTCCGGGTCAGAGCTGGCGAGCTAACCACACAATAAGCTTATTAAAATCAGCAACGAAACATGTTCCGCCGTATTTTAAGAAAATTGGGTACGAGTGGTCTGGCTGGCAACTGTGTGTAACGAATCCACGTTGTTGTTGCTCCGTTCCCGCCGTCCGGAACTAATTACTGCATTCCTGATGCAATAATAAGCCGTCATGGAGTGTCAACAACAGTGGCGACGAAGACGTGATCACGGGGATCACCGCTGAACTGTAAGATACGCCAACGAACCTACGAGGATCGCGACAGCGACCAGCGGCACATATCACCCGTTGTCAAAAATGGCGGCACCCGCATTCACCTCGCCTCCACCGCAGTTCGACGCTGCTGCGGAAACTTGGACAAACTACACGGAAAGGCTAGAAGCGTACTTCGACGCCAGCGGCATATCAGATGAGTCTCGGAAACGCTCCATTCTCATCACATGTCTGACTCCCGAGTTGTACGGCCACTTGAGGAGCCTGCTGGCGCCAAAAAACCGCGCGACGAGCCGTACGACCGCCCTGCTCACCCAGCACTTGAGTCCGGCGCCTTCGGAAACCTATGAAACGTTTCGATTTCAAACTAGGGTGCAGAATGCAGGCGAAAAAGTGTCGGAGCACTTAGCGGAGTTGCGGAAGATCGCGGACAACTGTGGATTCGGTTCGGCTCTAGAGCGCAACCTCAGGGACAGATTTGTGATCGGCCTGCGCGAAAAGATGGTCCAACGTGTACTTCTCGCGAAGCCCAAGTCGCTGACATTGCAAGAGGCCCTGGATGTGGCTACATCAGCGGAACTCGCAATCCTGAATGCGGACCGACTGCCTAGTGCAAACGCGTCGGTACCTGGCCCAGCGGAAGTGAACGCCATGCACGTGAAGAAGGGTCGCTCAGGTCAACCCTCGGAAGTCCGAAAACCACGACCATGTATTCGCTGCGGTGCCTGCTCACACGAACCTCCAAACTGTCCACACAAAAACTCGACATGTTTCAAGTGCCAAAAACGAGGACACTTGGCAGCGAGCTGTTTGGGAGGCAAGGAACAGGGAAAACCTAACTTTCAGGCGAGCGCGGTGACTGTATCCGATGAAGTGAAGTGGCTGAACGAATTATCGACATATTCACAGTCACTAGCACAGCGACAACCAGTCGTGAAGCCGGTTTCCAGAACACTCAGCTGGGGCGGCGAACTCCTCAGTATGAAAATTGACACTGGGTCTCCTGTTTGCATAATTTCGGAGGACACATACCGCACTCATGCGAACCAGTGGCCCAAGTTGGAAAAAACTGGAAGAGAACTTCGTTGCTACCTGGGACAGCTGCCTGTCTGTGGAGTACTGAACATGGCAGTTGAGCACCAAGGTCGACAAATGGCAGCTGAACTGTTCGTTGTGAAATGTTCGGGACCAGCACCTTGTGGCCGTGATGTGATTCTGGGACTGGGTCTCATGCACGACATTCAGGTGGGAGCAGTCCTAGACTCGACCGAAGACACCTCTGCAACTACAATGAAGCTCAAGGCAGACTTCAAAGATTTGTTCCAGCCAGGTACAGGTCTGATGAGAGGGCCACCAGTCAACATTGCCCTTAAGAAGGATTGTAACCCCAGATTCCTGAAAGCTCGCTCACTCCCATATGCAGTCCGCAATAAGGTTGCGGCAGAACTGCAACGCATGTGCCAACAAGGGATCTTGACCCCCATCAGCCACAGCAAGTGGGCAACACCTATTGTCCCAGTTGTGAAGCCAGACGGAACTCTGAGAATCTGTGGAGACTTCAAGGTCTTAGTCAACCCTGCATGTGGCATTGACCAATATCCTCTTCCCAAGGTTGAAGACATTTTTGCATCACTGAAAGGAGGCTACTGGTACTCCAAATTGGATCTTCGTGAAGCATACTGTCACATACCGTTGAGTGAGGAGGCAAAAAAGTTGCAGTGTTTGAATAGCCACAAAGGTCTATTTGCATACAACAGGCTTCCATACAGCATTGCCTCAGCTCCGGCAATCTTTCAAAGAAGGATGGAAGCTCTTCTGCAAGGCATCGCAGGCACTCGGGTCTTTTTGGACGCTGTGCTTATTTCAGAGCCTGAAGATGGCTATGGAAAGACGGTGAGAAGAGTACTCAGGTCTTCCGTGAAAATGGAATTCGACTGCGGGAGGACAAGTGCGTTTTTGGTGCAAGGGAGGTGACCTACGTTGGACATCGTATTGACCGGGAGGGCTTGCATCCTTCAGAAAGAAAAATGGAAGCAATCATGCAAGCTCCTGCACCTCAGAATGTCCAGAAACTTAGGTCGTTCCTAGGGTTGATCACCTACTACCGCAGTTTCCTTCCAAACATGTCAACTCTTCTGGCACCCCTGTACCATCTTCTTCAACAAAATGCAACGTGGAGGTGGAAAGCGTTGGAAAAAGAGGCCTTTAGCAATGCAAAGAGTGCTCTGAAAAACTCAGACCTGCTAGTCCATTTTTACCCCACAAAAGAACTGGTACTCGAATGTGATGCGTCCCCACAAGGCATCGGTGCAGTGCTATCACAGGTCATCAATGGCACCGAAAGACCTATTGCATTTCGGCCTCCCACACAAACTAAGCCCGAGAAAAACTACTCTCATTTTGAGAAGGAGGCACTGGCACTCATCTTTTGTGTCGTTAAGTTTCGTGACTACTTGCTGTGTCGGGAGTTCACCCTGAAAACTGACCACGAGCCCTTGGTAGGTTTGTTCAAGGAAAACCGCCCAATTCCAAGCACTGCTGCTGCATGCATTCAACGATGGGCAATGACTCTTGGTGCGTACAAATACGTCATTCGGTATAAGCCCGGCTCCCGGAACCAGAATGCTGATTCCCTCAGTCGCCTTCCGTTGCCAGCAAGCAAATTGGAATAGGAAATGCAGGACCCTGAACAGCAAGATAGCTCACTCGTAGCTCAGGTCTGTGACACAGGACCACTTTCTGGGAAACAGCTTGAAGATCTGACGAAGAAAGATGCGCTCTTGCAACTCCTCCTAGGCTGTATCAGGCAAGGGTGGCCCAAAGGACAGTTTCCACAGCACCTGGAGGCTCTTCAACCATACTGGAAACAGACACACTCCTTCACGGTGGATGGAGAACTGATCCTAATGGGGGAGAGAGTGGAGATTCCTGAATCAGCCAGAAAAGCATTTTTGCTGGAACTGCATGAAGGACACACAGGAATCAGCACGACTAAAGCGCTGGCCAGAATGCTCGTATGGTGGCCATGAATTGACCACGACATTGAGCATCTCCTGCAGACCTGTCAAGTGTGTCAGGCCACGGCCGCTCAATGCATAGAGTTTCCTACAATTCTATGGCTCAATGGAAACGCACCGCACGGGGTGCGGCCTGCTACGTCGCCCGAAACCGGCGTGAGGAGCCTCGTTCTCCGCGCCGCCGCAGTGGCGCTGCTGCTGCGGGAAAAGCCCACGCGGATGGGAACGTTCCTTTGGCTGTGTCCGCATGCTTCGCGTTTAGATTTTATTGTCGCGAGTGTTGTGCAAATCTCACCGCTGCCGGCAATGCCACTAATGGGCTCACATGAGGCCCAATGACGTACATTTACAAGCGAACTCATCTAGGGCCATACGACCACCGTTGAAAAGAACTAGTGAGTTATTTATTGAGCGGCTGCCTTGATTGAGTGTGCTTATTTGCTTTGGAAAGAAAAATTCGTAAAATTAAAAATCTTACGAATGCTTGCGTAATGTTGGATAAATATTTTCTGGTTGATTTCACCCGTAGATTTCACTCGTTGATTGACCAACATAGTTTTGCTGTGTGACCCGGCACGGCAGTTTGAAAAGGTTTCTTGTCGTCACGTGCTCGTAGCCTTCACTTGAACATGCCTTCCAAAGCACACACTCTTGTAATAATATTTCATCATATTTAGGCTTCTTGCTGCTGAAATTGCAGACTTGGTTGATGATGAAAAAAGCTTTTTTGTCCCCTTCGTCGGCTGATTTGAGCAACTCCACAAAGTTCTGCATTTCTTTACTCTCATCGTAATCTTGAAGTTGCTGCCTCATTATGTCATTCACTTCCTCCAGTTTCTGAAGCGCGTCTTGTTGACTTTTAATTTTCATTTTGAGCCGGTGCTCTGTCATTTTCGCATCATTCAACACGTTCACAATGTTCAGCGTTGTTTCACATGCTTTGTCGACAAGCAAAACATTTCCGGGATGCATTTCTGCTGTCGCCTCGATAACGAGTTCTTGTCGCTCATCGCTCTCAGAAGAAAATGAGGCAAGTTCACTTACTCTTGTATGTTCCAATTCCTCACGGTCAGCCGTTGCTCCTTCCACTGCATCAAAAACACGGCCACAGGTGCTTCGACGTCGTTTCCGCCCCTGTGTTTGTCCATTTTCTTTTCGCATATACTCTGGGTAGTTCGGGAAGACAGTGGGAACAGCTGTTGGAAGCAATATCTTCAGCTTCGTTGACTTCTATAGTCGTCGTCTGTGAAGTGTGTACATAGTGAACACACCAAAGACCTGTCACTTGGCTCCCAAAGGCTTCCTTTTCCTTTTGATTCCTGGCGAGAAATGTTTGCCAGGTGAAAATGTGCAACTGGGAATCCAACTGGTTTCAACTGGTATTAACTGGGATCAAATGGTCCCAGTTGCAGTCCAACTGGCCCCAGTTGGAAACCAATGGGTCCCAGTTGATTCCAGTTGCAACTGGTTCCAGTTAGCAGCTGGTCCCAGTTACAACTCAACTGGTTCCAGTTGATTCCAGTTGCAACTGGTTCCAGTTAGCAGCTGTCCCAGTTACAACTCAACTGGTCCCAGTTGATTCCAGTTGCAACTGGTTCCAGTTAGCAGCTGTCCCAGTTACAACTCAACTGGCCACCAATGGGAACCATGACCAGTTGAACTGGAAGCAGCTGGTCCCAGTTCGAAACCCTAAGCAGTTATATTGGAAGGTGTTTTTACCGAAAATAATGAAAATAGGTGTTTTTCTCGAATAGTCAGGCCTTCACCAAGTGCCCCCCCCCCCAAAAAAAAAAAAAAAAGATTCCTGGCTACGGGCCAGGCTCCAAATAAACAGTGATACCGCTTCATTAACCGCGGTTGAGCAGAGCACTCGATCGGCTTCTCATGTTGAAACGAAGATCATGATCGAGCGAGGGTGACGAGACACACGTGGCGCAACGAAAGGGTTTTTCAGCGCCGCTTTACCGTTCGGAAATACTTACCGTCGTGGTTGGCACGTAGCTTTTCTAATCATGCCACTTTGATAATCTAATCACGTTAACGTACGCTGTCAGCAACTCGCGCGGCTATAATGTTATAGAAAAACTGCGTGTCGACCACGACAGTACAGTGTCTCCGTACCTGCCCTGCGGTAAACAGGCACTGGTAAAGCACGCTAAAGAAAAATGTGCAAACGCACGATGCTTGCGAATTAATCGACAACACAGCAGCGCCTAAATAGCGAAGGTGTTCTTAAACACCATAGAATAATAGCATAGAAACTGCCATGAGACCGCAACCGGCATAGAAACAGCCGATTGACCAAAAAAGTGAACCGGTGCGCGACGTGGCGCCAGAGATGCTGCGTGGTAATTGTTATGAACTTTTTTTTTCACATTCCTTGCTTCTACAGAATGTCCTAACCTTAAAAAGAAGCTTTGAATAATATTTAAATTTTACAGCAATTTATGCTAAGCAAGACAAATAGCGCTATAAAAATACAGGCGAAAATAATGTGGTGCAAACCAGGTGGGGAGAGTATTTCGGCCGCGCGTTAAAAAAGTGCGGCCGGTGCGGCCCTCTGGCGGGGGTCTGGCCGTTGCCAGGCGAGCGAGACCGGCGAGACGGAAGACGGAGACAACGGAGACGCGTAGACGCGGTGGCTCCGGCCATCGTATTACATCGTATCGATAGCATGCGCTCCCCTTCTGCGGTAGTGTTATGTTATTTCGGCAGAGTCTTGGTGTTCCCTGACTACTGTGCGATGGAGTTAGGAGAGGCCAGCTAGATAGACGCACATCATTATCTTTGTTTATTGCTAGCGTGCATGCTTGTTGACATCCGACCGTCAGTTCGTACGTGTTGCATATCGTGCTTTAATTGTGGTGTTAATTCTAATGCGGCCGGACTGCTCGCACTGAGCTTACAAGAGTGCCCCCTACCTCTAGGCCGCACACCTTGATTTAACAGCACTAACATTGTTTCATTTCGTTGTTGCTGCAAGTATGAAATTGCTCAAGGCGCTTTGTTGGGCTAGTTGGTTATGATCCATGAGACTGTTTGGCGTAGCGCACACCCACAAGGACAAAGAAGGACACACACACACACAGCGCTAACTTTCAACTAATGGTTTTATTTTTGATCACACGTGTCCTTTTTATACAGCAAACAGGCGATCGATAAAACCAAGAAAACATGCAATAAAAGAGGTATCTTGAAATGTCACTTTGAAGAAGGTGGGTGCAGATGTGATCAGTGATGACGTGCACGCGGTCAATGCTGTACTATTGCATGTTTTCTTGGTTTTATCGATCGCCTGTTTGCTGTATAAAAAGGACACGTGTGATCAAAAATAAAACCATTAGTTGAAAGTTAGCGCTGTGTGTGTGTGTGTCCTTCTTTGTCCTTGTGGGTGTGCGCTACGCCAAACAGTCTCATGCAAGTATAAATTCTGAGTGAACAAAGCAGTACAAAAGCGTGCACTGTCGGCGCAGAGCATTACGACGTTCGGCGACGAGTATGGCGAGTACGAACAAGGTTCTGTCTTCGGGAGAAGAAGCGGCGCGGCGGGAAATATGATGGGAATTCGCTAGAGCATATGGGCCCAACGATGACGGGCCGACCCCGAGTTTCGAGTGAGAGAGGCGTGTCGCCGCAACTGCACGACAAAACTCGTCGGGAAGAGAGACGTCGGCCGCCCAGCAACGAAGGGAATCCGATCCTGACTTGCGAGTGGCCAAAGCAGGAGCTCACGGACCGTTTAGCGGCGTCATATTATCATCGCTGTATCGACAGCTAAAATAGTACTTAGTAAAAAACGCACCCCAAAGCCAAGGAAAAGGCACCAGCTCCGCAGTTTCATCAGTCTTCGCGACGCCAACTCAGTGAAGCTGTGCTAAATTTTACCCTTGAATGTTGCATTTGTGCGCTGTGACGTGCAGCTCATGCAGTCACTGCTTCATCGCAATGCCCACTGAATACTTTGTAATACCAAAGGAAACATGGCACTGCCGCAGAACCCAACGACGGTCGGAGTGCCGCCGCGGCCGCGTCTTCGTCGTCTAGGCAACCGCGACCGCCGCGCGCGGAGCAGCTCTGTGTACCACGTGACTTTTTTAACGCGCGGCCGAAATACTCTCCCAACCAGGTGCAAACGTCGTGCGTCCGGCGCGCCATCCGCGCTCGCCCGATACGAAGACAAGCCGAGCTTGCGGCCAAGCCAGCCAAGCTAAGCCAAATAGTTAACTCGGCGCACGCTTTGTGTAATCTCGACACGTAAGCCTGCTTACACGGTGTTTGCTTTAGTGTATTTCCGCGACGAGAACGTGAAGGCTATGTTCAACGTGCACCATAAGAACTCAGCCACAAATGTCTTGGATTATGACTCTACAAAGTGGCACCAAGAATAATGGCAAGACGAGCAACAAGCTTACGTCAAGGCCCATGTGCTCCGATTGTTCGGTGAGTTGAGTGCATGGTATTTACTCTTATTTAGTCTTTGTTTGATATTGCCCTTATTTTTTGTATTAAAAACGTGGGACGAAGCAGAAAGATCGGGAAAACAAGTCCCTCGTCCTCCGTCTCTGGTATCTGATGACAGCGAGACCAGCGACGCTTCAGTTCAGACGCTTTAATGGAGGTTGAATTATTGCACACATATATTGTTGCAGTTTGTTGTTGTGTTTGACTCTATGCACAAAGAAACATAAGCGTAGATCAGGGCTGAAGGACCGGTGCCCTGCTCGTGAGTGTAGTTGAAGTCTCGCAAACCCTTTGTGTACTTTATGCTCAGCGTGTGTGTTGAGCCAAAAACGCGTTTATCGCCTCTTAATAAAACGCTCTAGTCGATGCGGTGTGTGCGTTGGCTTATCAATCGGCTTATCAAACTGCGGTGCGGTTTATTAATGCTATTGGCTTAATTGCATAAGCATGTAACGTGCAGCACGTGTTTTAGCCAACTCATTGCAGCCTGACTGCTGTGTTGGGCTTGCAGCGATATGGAAACTAGCTGCCTTGACTACAGTCTGTTATATCTTTCTGACTGCCTCATCGTGAATCTACCATAGCTTAATTTAATTACTTCATGCCATCTTTAAGTTGACATTTAGTGGCATGCTCTATGCATAATAGTCACCACCATCCCGAAAAAGATAACCATACAGATTGTAAGTGATTATTGAAATAGTTTGCAGTAATTCAGTGTTAACCACACAATGTATAAGCTTGGGCGAGTTTGCAATTCATGCTTGGGTGAATCTCAAAGAACACAGGACGCAAGCATGTAGACAGGATAAGGCACCACTCATTTTTTTTCTTTTGCCCTCTCTTCTAATTTCCTTCCTCGATTGCCGCAAAATTTTGCAGATATGCTGTGTTCTTTTACGCAATAAGCCATAGTTGGGTGTGTTATATTTCACTCAGCCTTTCGCAACATTGTGAACATGTGCGGTGAATCACAGGTCTAGATAATTTTTCACTGTACCCCCAACTTTTTACACATTGCTATCAAAGTTAAAGTTCAATAAAGAAGTGTTACAGTTTTTCTGATTTCATGGCTCTGTTTATTTTCAGAATTTTGGAGGCATTTCCTCGAGTGCCGCTGCAGCTGCCCAGAAGAAAGTGACACAAGACATAGTTGCCTTGGCAAAATGGTCGCCGACATCATGAAGAATTTGTAGTTTTGATTATGAAAATATATTTGAACGTATGCCTCATTCATCCACTGCGATTATCATTGCATGGGCGCTGCTATATTGCAGGCCTTCTGCATGACGACGGGACACCCATGAAACACTTACTCAAGGCTAATTCTAATAGGGCAAAAAAGGACAATAGGACAAGCGGGCAAAAAACAATCAAGCTGGGACCAGCTGCAGTGGGGAAACAACTGGGACCAGCTGCAGTGGGGAAACAACTGGGACCAGCTGCAGTGGGGAAGCAACTGGGACCAGTTGCAGTGGGGACCCAACTGGGATCAGCTGGGACCAGTTGCAGTGGGGACCCAACTGGTCCCCGCTGGGAATTGTTCCATGAACCATTTGAACTGGGACCAGTTGGGACCAGTTGCATTCCCAGTTGCAAAATTTCACCTGGGTTCTTAGCCATGTTTTACGGCGCTCTGCGTCTAACGGGAACTCGTGGAATCGGATTAAAGGGCCCTTTCTTGGATTCGTATTACACAGCGGCACGCAACAGTTGCGCGGCATAGCGCCATGTGTAACACGACAAGAATCTCGATGCTTCTGCACTACCACGTGTGTGCACAAAAAAAAAAGCGTGCAGGCGAGAAGCGACGTCTCTCCGACCTGTGCAGAGAATGTCGTCCGCCACTAGTGCCGGCTTCCCAGGGGAGAGCAATCCCGTACTATTAGCGCCCCCACCAAAAAAAGCGGCAGCAACTGTCAGCTTTTTTTTCACAGCTGCGCCCATACAAGTCCCCACGACGTGACAGGCCGCACTCCGTGAGTGCGTTCCATGAAGCGGCCGTGGTCAGGCGATGGCACCAATGCCACCGGCAGAGAAGCCCGTTGCATGGCCAGCGACCACCAAGCCATGGACTCAATGTCCGTGGTGCGAAGCAACACCGACATTGGAACACATTACATATCAATGCACACAACGTCCGGAGGCTGCCATCTCGCCTCTGTTGAACAACCATTCCCTGAATTGGTCATGGGAGGTGCGGCTCACGGAACTGGAAATGGGAAGCCAACTGGCGACCCTTGACCAGGCCCGGCGAACCGCTGTAGCCAGTGGGGTCCTGGAAGAGGGGCACCAACCACCCTAACCATTCCAAGCCCTGATTTGAATAAATAAATGTTTCTTCTCTCTCGAGGGCCAACGACTTAACAAAAAGACTCTGGAAAACGGTGGCAGAACTCGATAAACAAATCGAGGAACACTGCCGCGTCCTCAACCAACAACAGTGGGCGGAGCTTTGTAACTCCCTCGACGGGAAACTCCACCACTCCCGCTCGTTGAAAAATTCTCAAGCATCTCCCGGACAACACCAATACCCATTCACAACAACAGGACAAGCTCGCCAAACTCTTATTCACAGAAACCAAGGCACACGGCCAGGACCACGTAACAAGAACCTTATGCCAAAAGTACATCCCTTCTGGTACCGCAAGGACTCACGGTCCGTATGCGGGGTCCTCGAACGCGACCCTCGATGAGGACTTCAGCGTGGCCGAGATACACGCTGCTCTGCACAAGCTGAACAGCCGTTCAGCCCCCGGTTTGGATGGTGTCACCAACAAAACCCTAAGAAACCTAGACGACCCTTCGGTGGAACAGCTGACTGCGTACATCAATGACTGCTGGCACCAAGGATCCATTCCCTAATCATGGAAAACGGCCAAGGTAATCCTCATTCCAAAACCCGGCAAGCCGTTCAGCCTGGCCAATCTCTGTCCCATTTCGTTAACATCGGGAGTAGGCAAAGTTATGGAGCACGCCCTCCTTAACCGTATAAACTCTTACCTTGAAGACACTACCGCCTACCCCCACTCGATCATCGGCTTCAGGGCGCACCTCTCAACCCAAGATGCCGTGCTTCTACTCAAACACCAAATCTTCGATGGCAAATCCCGACACACGAAGGCGATCTTGGGACTCGACCTCGAGTGCGCCTTCGATAACGTCGCGCACTCCACCATCCTCGAACACATATCACTACTCAGCCTTGGCGAGCGCACCTATAACTACGTTCGAGACTTTCTATCCAACAGAAGGGCGTTCCTCTCGGCAGGGGACATTCAGTTGGAAGAACTCGCTCTTGGTGCCGCGGGCACCCCGCAAGGTTCCGTCATCTCCCCAATGTTGTTTAATCTAGTCATGATCGGTTTAGCACAGGAACTCCAGAAGATCGACGGTATTGAACACACCATTTATACCGACGACATTACGATTTGGGCCGCGAAGGGCAGCGACGGCGAAATCGAAACCGCTCTGCAAAACGCGATCGATACTGTCGAAACTTATCTCCGAGGCACGGGACTCCGATGCTCGCCCAGCAAATCGGAGCTTCTCTTATATCGCCCAACGCTCCACGGACGCCCACCGCTACGCTTTACGCACAAACGCTACTACGAAGAAATCCAGCTTCACACAGGGAACGGTGGCACCATACCCGTGGTTTCCACCATCCGGGTCCTTGGCATGACCATCGAAGCCAACGGTGCGAACTCAACGGCTATCTCCAAGATCCTCCGACAGACGGCCAACACGTCGCGGCTGTTAAAGCGGGTGACAAACCGAAGGCAGGGCATGAAGGAAGAAAGCCTCATCCGCCTCGTTCACTCGTTCGTTATCTGCCACATCACGTACGTCGCCGCCTTCCATACCTGGTACAAAGCAGAAAAAACTAAGCTGGACATCATCATTCGCGGAGCCTACAAGCTTGCCCTCGGAGTACCAAACAACACCAGCACAGAACTTCTCCAATTAGGACTCCATAACACCCTCAACGAATTAATCGAAGCGCAGTGTCAGGCTCATCTGGAGCGCCTCACCCTCACAGAAACGGGTCGGCACATTCTTACTTAACTCGGCATCACCTACCACCGCCAGCACGGAGACAAACACCCAATCCCAGGACGTATCCGGGCTTGGCTACATGCCGACCCCATCCCCAAAAACATGCACCCTGAATACAACAAGGAACGGCGGAAGGTACGGGCCGCCTCTCTCATCAAAGCTTACGGCGACACCACAGGCGTCACCTTTGTCGATGCAGCTGAATATCAAGACGGGCACCGCTTCGCAGCGGCTACCACCCAAGGCGGCTCGCTCAGACACGCTGCCAGCATCGTAACCCAGAACGCTGAGACTGCTGAAGAGGTGGCCATCGCCCTGGCCGCCCTCGACCCAGACTGCGACACCATCGTGAGCGACTCCCGCACGGCAATCAACAACTATATAAAAGGCCGCATCTCACAGCAAGCATTACGCATCCTACACCACGCCCCTCACTCAGCAGATAACCAAATCATGCTCGTATGGATTCCAGCACATGCCGGCGACGTTCATCCGCACCTCACCAACCTTAACGAGGTCGCACACTCCGTAGCACGAGGCCTGGTCAACCGTGCCGGAGACAGCGCAGGTGTACCCGCGGAACGCGATCGCCTCACCAGCTACAACGACATCACCAAAGCATTTTACCTTGAAAGAAGAACCTTCCCCACCCCTCATCACAAGCTAAACAGAGCGCAGGCAACCACCCTCCGCCTGTTACAGACAAACACATACCCGTCACTACATCGATACCACAAGATATACCCAGACATTTATCCTAACCACACCTGTAAGGTATGCAAGACCCAGGTCGCCTCGCTCCCGCATATGCTGTGGGAGTGTAAACACCAGTACCCGTCCGTTAACACCGAGACCCTCTCGTCGAGATGGCATGCCGCCCTGCGCAGCTCCCACTTTGACGACCAGTTTTGGGCGACCCAGCAGGCCCGCGAGGCGGCGGAGAGGCAAGACCTCGACGTCCCCACGTGGGAGGCCTATGCCCAGCCAAACAAATTGCTGGTCTCAATAAAAGTTTATTCCCCTCCCCCTCTCGAGTACACATCGATTATGCTGGTCCACTTGAGGACAAAATCATCCTGGTTGTGGTGGATAGCTACTCTGGGTGGATTGAAGCTGTACCCACACAGACAGCAACATCAGCAGCAACCATTGAAATCTTGCGAGACATTTTTTCACGGTTTGGTTTGCCCACCTGCCTCGTGTCGGATAACGGCACATCATTCTGCAGTGCAGAGTTCAGGGAATTCGTGATCCAAGTGGCATACGCCATTTCCGTACTGCACCGTTCCACCCGCAATCAAATGGGCTGGCCGAAAGGGCTCTAAGAGCAGTAAAGGATGGCCTAAAGAGGCAAACAGGTGGTACGTTAGTTGCACGACTGAACTGTTGGCCTCACACCCATAGGCGCAAACCATCAGGTAACGGAGACAAAGCCCCTGCGGAAATGCTTCTCACCTTCAGACCAAGAGGACGCCTCGACCTGCTACTGCACAAGGCAGACTATCTCGTGCCGACTACAGACAAGAACACAAAAAGGAAATGGTCACCTGGAGAGGCAGTTCTTGCTTGAAATTTTGGCAAGGGACCAAGGTGGATCAGCGGCACCATCGAGATCAAGGCAACCGAATGGCAAGCATCTTGATAGCTATGGGCACCATAACCCGGCACTTTGATCAGATGCGGAAAAGACACTCGGAAAAACCAAGGGAGTAAGAGATGTGGTGGGACACCGGCGACATGCAAGCTGGCTCAGCATCTTCACTGCAAGCCTTACCTCGGCGACCAGTTCGTGCGCGGCAACCTCCAACCCGTTTGGACTTGTGAGAACTGCGTGCTTGTGTGTGGTGTGAAGTGGTGATGTTCAAAACCAAGTGTGGGGGGGCTGTTGGCTTACTATGTTGTGGTCTGGCAACTGTGGAACGAATCTGTGAATAAAACGTTGTTGCTCTGTTCCCGCTGTCCGGGACTAATTAAGAGCTCGATCCTTGATCGGCAGGTCTTTCACACATTTAGCCATACACTGCAAGGACTGCAACGAAAGCGGGTGCAGGCCTGTGTTTGAAATAACCACAGTGGTGTACAGGCATCTTGAGAAAACTCGGAGGGACAGGATTAACTTCACATGAGGGGCGTAACGAGTTGTCTACAATTGATGTACTGAGATAGGGTACTTACAAAGACCGCCCAGCAGACACATGCGGTGCTTTAAGCAACTGTCTATAAGTCACGCCGGTTACGGGATTTCATTAAGGAGCATTTCTCACCTTTCTTGCAGCCTGTCTGCGTTTTTCAAGCATTGATCAGCTAGTATGTACGTTCGGGCTCCAGGCCACTGGTTTAATTCTTAGAATGTTGGTGCACGAAAGAACGATAACACAGGAGAAAGGAACACGGCACAAATTATCTGCTCAGAGTTTA
>NW_023614913.1:300000-397500 GCF_013339695.2 Rhipicephalus sanguineus
TTCGAAAAATTCCAAGTGGCGGTCAGCCGTACGCCGCCTCCTTCCTGTCATCATTGCATACACGACATGTATAAAGACAGTGCAAAAAAAGGAAAAAAGGAATGCTAATTGGATTGCGCTGAAAATTCACAGTTTATGCGTAGTACACCATGTGACTGAATCCAAGATCAAGAAGGGAGCCGACGGATGGATACACGTTTAGGTTTAAAACAGGAGAAAGTGCCTCAGATCAGGCTGGCAGACGTTTCGATAGGGGACCTATCTTTGTCAAAGGCGCCTTGTCATCCCTGGCGTGTTAGTTTTAAGGGGTTAGTGATGACGTCATGTCCAGCGGTGGCGCGTCTGTTGCTGTTGGTTTTTCTTTCTTTGCAGCTACCTTTAACTCTGACATGGCAGACCCGAACGTGTTTGCAAACTCTCTTGAAATGTGGCAAGGGCTACACTCCTCTGCTTTCGAGTTTCTCTCTTTCCAGGCAGAAATTACCAACAGCAACAGACGCGCCACCGCTGGACATGACGTCATCACTAACCCCTTAAAACTAACACGCCAGGGATGACAAGGCGCCTTTGACAAAGATAGGTCCCCTATCGAAACGTCGGCCAGCCTGATCTGAGGCACTTTCTCCTGTTTTGAAACCTATAACATGTGACTGAATGTAATTTTTCGCCACCACTAGACCGCGGCGTACGCTAACATGAAACTTGCATTGCGAGTCCACTGGTTCAAAAACTGCGACCTGTTGTGGTT
The DNA here is from genome assembly GCF_013339695.2 of Rhipicephalus sanguineus. Classification (NCBI taxonomy): domain Eukaryota; kingdom Metazoa; phylum Arthropoda; class Arachnida; order Ixodida; family Ixodidae; genus Rhipicephalus; species Rhipicephalus sanguineus. The sequence continues at coordinate 300,749 of NW_023614913.1, forward strand.
CCGAAATGAGAAAAACTACACCGTTGCACATGGCAGACAAGCCGAGGCCACTCCATGTACCTCGTGCCCTGTCAGTGATGCGGGCTAAAAGGACGAGTAATTCTACCACTGGCACTGGTAGCCTTGCTACATTTGTTTAAACTCGCAACAACGCTGATATTTCTTGAACATCGCATTTGTGTAACGTTTCTTCAACCTCGCAACAGACGTGGCCCAGTGGCCACGCGTGTGCAGACAGTTCCTTTGTATTTGCTTGGTCATCAATGAGTAAGCACAAAAATTGCACATGCGATGTACAGTTAGCACTATGTGCAATTTGATTTTTTGTCTATTATGATTTTGTCCTCGTCATATTGAGTTAGAGGTTGGATTTTAGTGCATTTCATCCCGTACACATATGCAGCTCTGTTTTGCCTTGCGTGAAAGAGAAACACTGCAGTAGGTCCTCTTGTTTTGATGACTATGTGTCATGTATATTTCGTACTGCTGCACCTTTGTGAACTTGTGGTGGTCTGTACACATAGTGCCTTTGACTTTATTTATGGCAGTGTCACTGTACCTTTTAGCATAGGGACCGTCAGCCTTGAAGTTTCATGTGTCCGTAGGTTGTCAGAACTGTTAGAGCTCTTTCAGCAGAAAAAGTGTGCTCTCAGGGCTCGCTCGGACTCAGACTCAGTGAAAGTTTCCTCATCCTGACTCATTCGGACTCTGACTCGCTAACCTTTTCCTGAACCGAACTTGCTCACACCACATGTAGGCGAACTCTCTCGTGAGTGACTCTTATACTCAGACTGAGCCGTGAGTCTGAGTGCGTCTGGGCGAGTAATATTGTGGTGAGTGTCAGTCCCACTGAGTCCAGTTTGGGAAACTTTTAGTCTGAGTCCGATTGAGTCCATTTGAGGAAAATGCTAATGAGTCTGAGTGAGCTCCACGTGTTATTGTGGACCTATGGCCCTTTCTACTCGCCTGTCAGCATTACTATCAGCCTTTAATAGCCTACGTTTATGCTCAAATTTATTCACACATGCCTCAATGCACTAGCGTTCACACGTCACCTCCATGTTCTGATCAGAGGCGTGAGTTATGAGGGGGGGATGCCATGACCCCCCTTCCCCCCCCCCCCCAGAAACCCTTTCATGGGACATTCTTGAGAGATATCGCTCGTGCGAGTCACATATTTGATAAGGAAATCCTTACTGAATTGCAGTCACTGATAACTCGTACTGTTTCAAGGCACTATCGCGCTCAGTATGAGCTACACCACGCGAGCGCGTGGCCGAGCGCTCTGCAAGGTTGTACAATGGCGCCGATCATGGCATATTTTCGAGTTATTGGGAGAGAGTTTGGCTGTCCCTGCGAGCGCGCATCGCCGCTCCACTTGCTTTCACCCTCGCCCTCATTTTGCCCTGCGGCGATATGAGCTGCGAAAATGATAACTTCGAGGGTGAAAGCAAGCAAGTGGGGGCGATCGCGCTCGCAGGGACAGCCAAACTCTCTCGCAATAACTCGAAAATATGCCATAATCGGCGAAACTGTACAACCTTGCAGAGCGCTCGGCCACGCGCTCACGTGATGTAGCTCGTACTGAGCGCGATAGTACATGATGAAAAGCCCCATCATAGAGCGTCCATTATATGTGGTATTGCCGTTTAAGGAGCTGACACAAATATTGTCTTGTTTTTTTTCTGTTGAAATAAGTAGTTAACGACCCACTTATAAAGAATTCAAAGGTTATTTGTGCAAGCAATCAATGTTTAATTCATTGGAGACGGTTTGGTAGTGCCCACTAGCACTTTCGGTTTCGGATAGCACGGAGTGAGGCGGGACCCAGAGAGGTTGGTGTGTAAACATATGTGGCTACGAAGGTGGCGGTTGGTTGTTGACACCGAAAGCAAAGGCGGGTATCGCGTGCAGTGACGCGACACTCACGTTAAAATTAATTTGAAATATGTTCTAGGCAGCATTATCCGTTGATATTTCGTAGCTGATGCGTGCGTCCCCACAAATATGTCCCACAGGTTATGTCGCCTTCAAAATTTGTGTCGCCACTCCTTTAGAGACACTTGACACCGTGATTCAAAAACGTCACTTCACGCTCACGGACTCATGAACTGACACACTCAGGCCCAGCTCGAGGCGTCAGTTTGAGCCCGAGTGGACTATCAGAAGAAAATGTATTTCTTGATTGCGTGTGCATGAGTAGACTCGTGAGTCAGTGAGCGTGAAATGAGTTTCTTGCATCATGGTGTCGATGCTCTTTAACACCAGTGTCGCACATAATTGGAGCTCTGCAGTACATCTTTTCATCTTGAAGGAAAGGAGGGGACTCCTAAGGGCTCGTTTTTCTTTGTTAGACACAATATTAATGAGAACTAACAGGCATTATTGCCTGTTAGTTCTCATTAACCTTTTCATCTTGTACCTTCAATTACGAGTTATCAGTGGTTTCAGCTTGGGACATTTTTATAAAATACGCTACTCACACGAGATGTTTTCAATCAAGAACTTCCCAAGAAAGAATTTAGGAAGGGGGGTCAAGACGCCTCCCCCCCCTGACTCATGCCTCTGCTTAATGAATACTGAGGTGGCGCACGAATGCTGCTCCGCTGAAATATGTGTGAATCAATTTGAGTATAAACGTAAGCCGATATAGGGCAGATAGTAATTGGTGAAGATTTGTGGAGAGGACCATACGTCACGGATAAAAGATGGGCTCATTCACTCGTGAAATATATGTTGCACTTAGGGGTCACTCAAGCTCGGACTCATCTACATTTTCTTCGACTGCACTCATTTGAACTCGAGGCCCGATCTGAGTGAGTAGACTCACGGGCGAGTTTGCTGACCTATGCATATGTTGCATGGTATTGCTGGTGCCTTATTTGCAGAGATGTGCTTTCAGTGAGCTTTGTGTTTGCTCTGTGATATACGTGCCATATTGTGGTGTGGTGTACCGTTCTGGCAGTTTTAAATGGTGTTTATTCATGTTAGTTTTAAATGTTGTTTAAATGGTATATTTATCTGTTGCTTCATGCAAATAAACAACAAAGTGCATGTTCCACAACAACTGTTACTTATTTGTGTGTGGCAGGAAATGGTATTCATATGCCACACTTTCTCCACATGCACGCCTCACAAATGTGTTCTTTCATAATAGTCGGATACAACCTAAAAGGTCTGCAGAGGTCCAGCCAGGATTACTGAAGCGTGGTAGCCGGTTGTTTGTGTAACTAAACAAACCATCCTGCTCATGCATGCACTTGACAATGCTCTGTGAAAATGGGTTCACCAGCTGCCTGACCTACGACGTTACTGTAGAGGGAGTGCCCATTTGGAAAGGCTTGTGTTCGTCCCCTTTGAGGAGAAAGTGCAACAGACTTTTAAAGGTTGTATCCGATTGCAGTACTTTTTTCTTATTGCGTGCTACTGTAACCCAAGTACTTAACACTTCCTTTCCCTTTTCGTAGTTCGGCTGTCTTTTCAGCCTGCAATATTACAACATAGTCACTTGAATTTGTTGCTGCCACAGTTGTTCTGTCCAACCTACCTCGTCGTGCCCTTGCTGCACCTGCACAGCACTAGCGCCTACCGCTTGCGCCGCCCCTCCTGCTGCTACTGGCGCAGTGCTGGTGCAGTCTCCTCCTGTGGAGCAGGGATGACTGTGAGAAGTCGCCGACCACCTCGTAGGGCTCCTCTGGTGCCGTGGTGACGACTTCCACGTTGTCGAACACAGCTGTCGACCCTAAATGAAATGGCAACAGTCCACGATATTGTACTTGACACAGTTACCATCTCAGTATGTCACAAATGCTTCATGACATGCAAAGTCATGAGAGGTTGAAACGTTGTAGAGTCACACTTTCCTTACGTAGCTGTGTTAAAGCAGTTTTAAAAAGAAGTCAAATACACAATTGTGCGACCAATGACAGTAATCCAAACATGTACAGGCAACAGCAGATGCTTGCTACACCTCTTCTCTTGCAAAGACAATGTGCACACTGATTCAAGAATGAATGATTGCTGTCTGCACATGGCAGCTGTTGGGAATGAGCCACGGAAACGCTATATTCAATTATTTTTTTTAAAGATTGCAACGCTTCGTTAGGCAACACATTCTCTTTTTGTTTGTGGCTATTAATAACTGTTAGCGGGGGAACCATGGTTTCCAGTAAGGTGTTTCATTTTCTAGTGAACAATTCACATGAGCATTACCTCTCTTTCTTTACTTCGTGAACATCATAACTTTGAAAAGGTTAGATATGGCATGACATCTTGATTGTACTATTACGAAAATCCATTTCCCAACTTACCACCTGCTACTGCAACACGCCACTTGTCTAATTTACCATCGCATTTAAAATCGTCGCGCACTGCTCTTGAAAACTGTCTGCTATGTTTGTTGTGCCTCCTTGTTACTGAGTAGGGATGCAAACCACGTAAAGTGGGTAAAGTGAGAGCAAGCATGCCCCTCGTGCACGCTACGACAATGCACCATTCATGGCCCATACCAAGGCAGGCCTGTGCACATACAGTGACATCTGTAGGCTTGCCTTAGTGTTAACGAATGCTGCAAGCCTTTGCAGTAATTTGAAAAAAGCATCTAAGAAAGTTTCACTTCAAACAAAGGCACCCGTTTTATAGGACTGCTTGCATTAATTTAACTGAGCTTTGTCGTGCCTTCACTACGTAGCAGACGACACCACAAAGCCACGCCCCTCAAGCGCCACTATGTTGCGGGAACTAGGTTGAATCCACAACGACAATTATTCATTCAATCACTAATTGACAAACTTACACAGGTTGGGGGGGACCTGGTCGCCGAAACCTGTGCTGTCCTCCCCGCTCGCAGGTTCGGCGTGTAGAGTTGCGGAGGCAGAGTCACGCACCGCCGACGCGACTCTGCGCTCCGCTCTGTCAACGCCTGACGGCGCCTGCGACGATGGGGCGCTGGTGCTTGCCGCCTTTCTTGCCGCCCCAGGGCGGATGCGGTACCCGTGGCTTCTCGCCACATCAAAAATTTCCTGGAGAAGGGTTTCCTTCTCCCCGTACTGCTCCTCGGTACCCGACCTGCGCAAACTGCACGTTCAGCTCTGAACCGCATAAGCACTGCACCGTCGAGCACAGTGCTACATACTGTTTAAACTAATAGCACACTTACTTTCTCAAGTTGGCCCGGTCTTCTTGTGCAAACTGCGCGAGCAGCAGGTCGCAGCGCTCGCGTATTGCCCGCGCGCTGATTGGCCTGCCGAGCGCCAAAGACAAGTTTTCTGCGACATTGAGCCACAGAGCAGGATTGTGGTAGGGATCCTGCTCGCGGACCTCGCGCAGCATGTAAATATCGACTTCGATCGTAAATCGAAAACGCTTTGCCGGCGGCTCCATCGCTGCAGTTTCCCCGATTCAAATGTAGCGGGAGAAAGCTGGCTTCCCGCGCGGCTCGTCTTGGCTGTAGTTGTGGCTAAAGCCATCTCGTGGTTTCACGCAACGCGGGATCTCCTCGAGATCCCGCGAGATCCCGGCCGCAAAGGGGCGTTGCGGGCCGCACGCTATTTCGGATTTTTTGCGGCGGAACATGGCGGAACGCAAACAGTAACCGCGGTTAGCGTTATGGCGCATGCGCATGGCCGCGCCGCAAGGAATCGCGTACCAAAGCTTAGCGATGCTATTCCAAAACTGCCTATTACGCCGAGTCGACGCTAGGCAAGACGTGCCGAGCATGTCAAGCAGTCAAGGTGACTCGTCCACGCGCACAGCACTTCAAGCATTTCGGCCACCAAGTGTCGTTTCGACCACGTCCACTTGAACTTGGTAGGACCTCTTCCTCCTTCCCAGGGTTACAGATACCTGCTCACATGTGTCGACCGCTACTCACGGTGGCCTGAGGCGATGCCGATTCTGGACATCGCAGCCGGGACAGTCGCACAGGCGTTTGTGGCCACATGGGTTTCACGCTATGGCTGCCCACTGCGCATAACAACCGACCGTGGACGACAATTCCAGAGCAACCTATTCTCTGCGCTGGCAAGGCTTCTGGGAACACGGCTCCAGTTCACCACGGCTTACCACCCAGAGAGCAATGGAATGGTGGAGCGGCTACACCGTCAACTGAAGGCATCTCTAACGGCCAAATTGAATAGAGAGCACTGGGTGGAGAAGCTCCCTCTCGTTCTTCTGGGCCTGCGTACCGCGCTAAAAGAAGACCTCGGATTCAGTGCAGCAGAAATGCTGTACGGCTCTACAATCCGACTACCGGGAGAATTCTTTGGTGAGAAACCAAGCACTGCGCCGACACCTTCAGAACATATGGAAAGGCTATATTCCTGGTTGGAGCACCTGCGACCCAACGCGCCACGCGTCAGCCGCGAACAAAGAGTGTTTTCGTTCCCAGACATGAATACGGCAACCCATGTGTTCGTGCGACGAGACACAGTGAAAGCGCCGTTGACTCCTGCGTACGACGGGCCCTTCCGTGTGTTGTCGCGGTCCAACAAAACTGTGACCATTCGTGTTCGCGACAGAGAGGACATCGTTTCTCTCGACCGCGTGAAACCGGCTCACCTCATGGACTAACTCGTTTTTGCTAACATTTGCTCGTTTTTTTTTCATGGCTCCGCGGTCTAGGGGGGGGGGGGCTCTTGTAGCGGGCGTTGATGCCGGTGACCGCGATAATTTTTGTGTGCGCATACCAATTCTTACACAGAGGCGCACGGCGCATACGCGGTCAACATGCCTCACGTTATCTCCGGAGTGCCGCGGGAGATAAGCAGCCACGCCCCTTTGTGTTGGCGTTTTCGAAGCCTGTTTTTCGTAGAAAAATAAAATTAGTTCTTGCCCAGACTTCAAGGAGTGTAGGTGTTTGCTTCTCGCTGCTCCTTGGGGCGAGTACGCTACAGTAGAAGAGAACGATGGACACGGGTATGTTCGCGGCTCGCGCTCAGTGGCCGTTGACAGTGAGTCGCGGCCGAGTCTTGGAATGATAAAGACGTGTTGCTCAGTGTCTCGTTCTCGTCTCCGAGGGGTTTTGCGCGGCGGTTGGCCCAGACCCTTACAATGCAAACACAGGCGGTCTTAGAACAGCTCAGAACACGCCGGTGCCACTGGACGCGTGCAGCTCGTGGCAGGAATTACTAAAATTGCCCCACATCATACGCCCATGGAATGCACATACCTTCGGCCAACTGAAGATAACTTTTTCACGCTGGTATTCACGAATTTCGGTGAGCGAAGCATTGTCGAAATATGGAGAAGCACTTAAAAGGGCGCACGTTTATCATTTTTATAACGGCACGACATGACGAACCGAAGCATTCGGAGCCGAAGGCGTTCACTTCGGCCTGCATGACGCCCCAAAAATTATGTAGTGGCCTTACGTAAGCGTAAACAAAGGCCGATGGTTGTTCTTTGAAGATGACTGGTAGCAGAAGTACTCTCAGTGAGTTTACAGTGGAATTCATGTCGTATTATTTCGACCTTACCGCTGAATCCATCTTCGGGATATCTTTGACGTGAAGTGTATTATCCAAAGGTTAAATGATCGTGTGCGTTCTCTGTCAAAAGAATAATAGAGTTAAAACCCTCAGCTATATAATCAAACCCTCATGGTTCACGAGGGGCCGCTCTGCGGCCTGTTAATTAAGAACCTGCTTGCAACTCGATCTGTGCAAGCACTGATCAAGTCAGCACGAGATCCATGGCGTAAGAACTCAACGCCGCACAGAAGTTTTGTAAGATATGAGTCCAGTTATGACATTCAAAACTAATCTAAACACGTGAGGCACAAGTGGCTGCGATACCGAAAAGGCAGTGTGCCAAACTTTGGTTACGCTTAAAGGTGCGCCGGCGCGCTGAGTTCATCAGACGACAGTTGGCCTCTACCGGAAGTAATTCATCTTTTTGAAAACTTGCAACAAAGTTTTTCCATATTTCAGCCTGTTTATTTAACTACAACTTTTATCACAGTATCAAAGGGAACACGCGCATCTGGTCCAAACACTGCTCTTGATTTATGTCGGCTGGTTGGCCAATAAGGATGCGATGTCTCTTGAGACGCGGACAACAGATACGTGACGTCAACTGAGAGGCGCCCGCCCACCTACGAGAGTGAGAACCGGCCTCTCTGTGAAAAGAGGGCGTGGGAGGAAACAGCAACTTCGCGCTCCGCTTGTAGTCTTTACGCGCCACGCACGACTGCAATATTTGGCTGAGCAATTCATAGCCGTGTCAGCTTTCCGCAGGATGTGTTATTTTAACAAGCCCAAGGGTGCTCCATGACTAGACACGGGATTTTAAAAGTACCTCTTCTGTTCCTTACGCTCCTATCGTGCTATTTTGATATGTGAGCATGAATTAGAGGCTAAGAAGAGTTTTTATAGTGTTTTTATAATGCCTATAAATGCCTATTCTTGGCGTTCGTGCCTGTATGCCCATAAGTGCCTATAAATGCCTATTTTCAATAATGGCGCGTATATGAACATCTACTTAGCCTCAAGTTTCCCTTCCGGGTACAGATTAAGCTCGCTATTCATTTTACCACATGACATTGAGTGTTCGGAACTAGAGCACTGCACGGGCTCGGGTCCTCCCTAAAACCCGGGCCCGGCCCGTGGGCCGAGCCGGGTAAAGTAGTTTTCATGGCGGGATCGGGCCGGGCTCGAGCCTGAAGCTCCGGGCTTTGGGCCGGGCCCGGGTTTCAGGTGGCGGGCTCGGGTCGGACCGGGCTTGGACTTTGCACCGTTCTTAAAGGATCACTAAAGTGAAACACTGAATCGGTTTAGACCGATAAAGTGTACTCTAAAAACCCCAGCGTCATTTATTTCGCCATTAATGAGTAATAATAAAGGAGAAAATCAGGGTAAAAGTTCCATGCTGATATTTCGCGCTGAAATCTCCGCACGTGACGTCACGGATTTCAAGCTGTATTCGTCGTACTTTGGGGACCTTCGCTCAACGAAATTTCCATAAACTTGGTATGTTAAGTCTGTTAACCCTTTCAGCCCTGGATTTTTTTATTTTGGCCGGATACATTTTCTGTGCATGTTTTCCTAATAGTTGGGACCTCAGAAGGCCAAAACCGAAAAATTAAGCCAGTGGTACAAGTATTTATGGATTAATTAGCATGGAATCAAATTAGGTAATCAGGGCTCAGTGGTTGTGAAATTAGGAAAATGGCTTTTTATTTATGCTACTCCCTAGAGTACACAAAATGTGAACCACGTCTCATTTTTCAGTGTGATATTCCTTGAAACAGCTTCTGTATGACGTCCCGAAAACGGCGCTTAGCCGCCTCACCTGACCCGCCACGGCGTCAACGATCACTACGGTCAAGGTTTTTCTTCTTTATGGCTCGCAGCTCCGCAAATATGTTGCAATTTTGGTGTCAATCACAGTGGGATCATTGAAGAAGCATTTCCCAAAAATGAGCAGTTTTGGTTTCATTTACGAGATGCTAGGGGAACTTTTGTGCGGTGTCGTCAATTGACGACGCCAGGGCCGAAAGGGTTAAGGCCCCTCAGAGGTTAATGTACTTCATTTTTAGCCACTATAATCTACGTAGGGCCCAGTAGGTGCCGTCAGAATCTATGACGTCACGGCGTTTGCTGCGTGAATTTCAAGTTGGCGTCACTACCTGCATTTCCCTGCGAGCTTTCTCTCTTACCAAGAGTCTTGTCGCGGCGAGCGTGGTGATTTTGTAATGGTAAAAGAGTAATTGACTGATAACAGAAAAATCGTTTCTTTCTTTAATGTGCCTTGTTCCGCATACGCTCTGCATACATAGAAGTCCCACATTTTATCTCGAAAAAACGCTTTTTTAATGTGGGCTAAGCTATTTGGAGAAGTGTTATGAGGGATGAGCACTGAACTGCTTTTTTCTTCTGCATATGAGCTACTTGATTTATCTGAAACGGGCGAGCTAAACTAAATAGACCAGGCGCTTATATGTAACATCTCGCTATTCCATACAGAGAGCAGTCAAATAATAATACCGCTCTCTAGAACTGACGCTGCATGGAAGCTCCGCGTGCTTGCTCGTCAATGCACCACGTCGCAATGGAACGAGCCGCACTTTAAGCATGCGCGACTATATTCCCTGGACCCAACTCTGAGCCTTCAAATTCCTCCAGGCCTTCGTCGAGCTGACGCGACCCTCCTATGCAGGTTATGGTTGGGTGTCGCATTTACGCGCGCGTCGCGTGCCGCTAGGAATGGACGACACCGCATCATGTGACCACTGCGGCAGTGATGAAACTATTCAACATATTCTGTGCGACTGCCCACAGTACTGTTCCCAGAGACAGTCACTTTGCAACGCGCTCGATAAGTTGGACGACCGCACTCTGTCGGAAGAAAGAATCCTGCGCCATCGACCGGACCAAACGTCACAGAAAAAGGCTGTGCAAGCGCTACTGCGTTTTCTGCGTTCAACCGGTCTCTCAGAACGGCTCTGACTGGAACGTCTTGCGTGTGTGTGCATGTGTGCGTGTTTTTTTTTTTCGTTTTCATTTTATCTCTCTCTCTCTGTCCTCTTTCTTACCCCTATTTCCCCATCCCTGTGCAGGGTAGCCAACCGGTCACTCGCGCCAGGTTAACCTCCCTGCGTTTCCTTTTCATCTATTTCTCTCTCTCTCTATTCCGTGCTTTATTTGCTTTCGTTATTATTTTATATCCCAAATGTTACTCTGTAATCGCTGTAATAAATGTAATATAATAAACTTATACCAATGAGATCAAATCAAATCAAATCAAATTTTATTCCGGTGTACAGCGAACACTGTATACAGAGGAAATTGGGCTAAAGGTGTGTTAGTACACCTGACGAGGGCCCAACTTCCCTACGGTAGGCACATGTTGCAGCATGAATTGCATAGAAGTGTTACACAGTGATGGTACAATATTATACAATGTTATACAATGTGTCAGTTATACAATGCGTAAAGGCACTGCCTCGAATCAAAGTATCTCACATGCTAAACGCAACAATAACAAATACAAAATAAAGTACATTTCAATCAGTCACTTGTACATAACAGTAGTTTAAGACATCAATGAATAGCTGGTAAATATTTATTGGACATAAAAGATCATGAAAAATTACCTAAAGAAGACAAGACAACATTATAAAGCTTTTTCTACATTTCTTCTTATAGCAGACTGTTTAGCACATTTGAAGGAATGTTACAGTTTGAATATTCCCTTATCAGAAAATCAATTTTTGGATAAACATTCAAGGTACGAGGTATGATAACCGAAAGTTTCTGAAGGCCATAATTTGTACGTGTTGTATGGAAGTCATAGTGCTTATGTCGAAAATCGTATGATGTGTTGACATTTAGATATCGTTGTTCAAAACTCTTTTTATCATTTCTGACAAGTTGGTGTATATGAATTGATAGTTTTTTTCTGATATATTTGTGAAATGTTCAACAGGTTGGTTTTCGAAATGCACTTTTCGTGCTTTCACGAATTGAGATACTTTCGATAGCACGTACAGCTCTTTTTTGGAGTACTGAAAGCTTCATTACGTCAGTCTCCCCATACAAGTATGCAATAAATAAAATGAGAATAAACAAGCGAGTAGTACAATAACAGCTTTACTCTAACCGGCAGTGCATAACGTAATTTATTTATTGTGCCTATTGAGCGAGCAACTTGAGTGCATAAGTAATTGATGTGTTCCGACCAAGACATATTCTCGTGAAATACAACCCCAAGAAATTTTATTTTTGATGCGCGTGCAATTTCGTTGCCGCGATATTTCAAACAAAACTGGTTATTAATGGTTTTATTTTTTGGTCTGAACAATACATACTTTGTTTTTGTGACGTTTAATTGCAACCGATTTGTTTGTAGCCATATTGATAGTTCGGATAACCATGCGTTTGCTGCATACTGTAATTCTTGGCAATCCTGTCCGGCGAAAAATACATTCGTGTCGTCAGCATAAATCACAATGTCCTTAATACCTTGCACGTTAACTATGTCGTTGATATTGAGTAAAAATAGGACGGGACCAAGAATAGATCCTTGTGGTACACCAGTTGAGATGAGTCCTGTGTTTGACCTAATATTATTAACAAACGTGAATTGCTGGCGATTATTTAGGTAGTTACTGAGTAAGTCCAACGCAACTCCTCTTATACCGTAAAAATGCAATTTTCTCTTTAGTATGTCATGGGCTACTGAATCAAACGCCTTGCGCAGGTCTAAAAAAAATACCTACTGTTAATAATTTATGCTCAAAGTTGTCTAGCATTTGTCATCCCCAGAGCGGTGACAGAGCTACAAAGCGGGGAAACGTTGTTGAATGTTAGAGCCCCCCTCTAAAACGAAACGACTGCACGGAATCTTGATACATAGAATCCCTATAAAGGCACATTCTTTTTCTATGACTCTGTGACTGCTCCCAGTGCTCATTTGGTGCGAGATGGACATGCACAGCCTGCTTTGTGTGCCCACATTCTTAACGTCGGAGCTTTCGTCTTCCGCCATATCAGGGTCTCAAACTCACCTCAGCTAACGGGCCGCATTCATGAAAATTCAGTCCCGCAAGGGCTAAGGCAATGACGAAGGCAGGAGCGTGGGAGGGGGGAACAGGTTTTAAAACTACCGTCATTTCATAGCAGACCTTTCTCATATCTAATATACGGGATCATTTTTGAAGGGGATTTGGCGGCAGGAGTTCAACAACACATCGATAACCATTGTCGCAAAATAGTGCGGAACGGAGCAACTTGGAGCGCGCCAGACTCCATCGAAGAAGATGAAACCGAGGGGCATTGAGGGCACGTGCAAGTGGCCGGCGCAGCAGTTCGCCTTTAGTATTGCCATTAAACGGACGTCTCTCTTTCACGTCTGGAAAACCAGTCATTTCATATCACCCATAATGACTAAAATCTGGACGCCGATTCTGAAATATAGCTTTTGTTTGACGGTTATGTATCAACACACGGTGACCGCAGGGGGTGCCTCCCGAAAAATATGCTTTCGATCTGTGATGCCTGCGTATCTCAAGAACATACTTATAAAGAAAAAAAAATTCGGCAGATCTCACGTGCCGTGGGAATCGATGTTATGCGAAGCATGCACAGGAAGGTGACTGTGTCGCAATTTTTCACATGAAGCGAAACGTTACGGAATGACGCTAGAGAAATGCGCAAATCGTACACGCACACACATTTTGAAGAGTCGCACATGTATTATATAACCAGTTGTTTACAGATGCTTAATGATGCCAACAGCAACATAGGTGTTACCAACACCAAACGCAGTAAGCTGATATGTACTGCATATATTCTTCAATAATTTATAGCGTGAATTTGAATTGGACAATGAAGGAAAACAGATGCACAGGACAGGCGCTACTGGCAACTAAGCCTTATTCAGAAAAGTTTCCCTAGATATATACACCGCCGAGTCGCACGCACAGGCGCCGTGCACATACGTTACAGTCACAATTGCAGTTGTTAGAGTTGCATTGCAGTTGTTATGCTTATACTTATCCTTTATGACGGAGAACGCACGCACGTTTCACGAACCCGTGTGCATTTGTGGAAGGGCTTCTTGGCAGTTCTTCAATAAGCTCATCATCACCGTGATCAGCGAGCACCAGCAGCTGGACAGAAGTTGTCATCGGATCCGTTCGTGATCGCGGCTACGAACGGTCTAAGTGTAGGGAAGTGCGAGATATAGTAGAGCTGGTGGAAACCACGGATGGCTTTTACGAAAATGATCTATATGATGCCTTCTGTCCTGGACGTGGCACCGAGATCTTGTGATGCCCTGTTCATATCCAAAGCGTCTTTCATGCCGTCTAAAAACCAGACGTTGTTGGGTTTCGATAAATCAATGCTGAAGTCACCGGTAATCATGAGGGACATAGTCCTCTCGGCAGAGTTATTGTAGGAAGCATTGACTCCTGTTTTTGCGTAATCCACGTGGTCGACGTTGTGGACCACGTGGACGAATGGATGGTAGCCCAGCGTGTTCCAGGGGTGCTCTGTCTTCAGCACCTAACTTTCCTTGCGTCGGCCGCAGTGGTGTAGTGGTTACGGTGCTCGGCTTCTGACCCGAAGGTCATGGGTTCGATCTCGGCCGCGACAGTCGCATTTCGATGGAGGCAAAATGCTAGAGGCCCGTGTACTGTGAAATGTCAGTGCAGGTTAACGAATACCACTGGGTTAAAATTTCTGGAGCCCTTTACTATGGCGTCTCATAATGATATCGGGGTTTTGGGACTTAAAACCCCAACAATTACTATTATTAGCACTTTCCTTCCGTGTCAATGTGTATGTTCGCGGTTACTGCGTTCATTGAGACTCTGTTTTTACCTTTGGCACATACCCGCATAACATGAACTCTGGTATGGGGTTTGTACCACACGTGACTGAAGGAAAGGGTTTCATGACGTACGCGACAGGTATTCTTCGTTATCATGTCATGACCAGTGAATCGTGTTCGTCATACACTCATCCTATGCTATGAAAATTTTGGTATTACAACCTATGGAGACGACGGGAGAGCGCCCAGACGTAGGCGGATAGATAGATAGATAGATAGATAGATAGATAGATAGATAGATAGATAGATAGATAGATAGATAGATAGATAGATAGATAGATAGATAGATAGATAGATAGATAGATAGATAGAAAGAAACGCCCAAAGGGCCTGAGGTTCGCTATGAAATGCTTCGCATTTCTTAGCATTCCGCTCGCAGACAGTCATGTGCGAGCGGAGGGCCGCTAGCGAGAAGTCCGCGAGCTGCGTAGTTGAGGCCCATATAGTGCGCTATATAGGGCGAGAGCTACTGATACTGCCGCAGCAGCGTTGGAATGTGCAGGAATAGAATAGGTCCATTAAACAAGGCGTGGGTGAAGTATATTCGCTTGACGAAATATCTGGCTAGAAAAAGGACAATGACAGATTCCGTGCCGGGTGATGTCCCCTTATCTCGAACCATATGCATCCAATCTTTAAGCTTCGAGAAGCTTAGTCGCGCCTTTATTACCACACTCGAACGAACCCCGAAAATATATCGAAATCTCTTCGTCCACCTCCTGCCAGTCCTAACCGCGTAGTCCAATGGCCACTTTCTACCGGACAACATCGCTGGGAAGGCATAAGCCTATTATAATATAGAAAAAGTGAGCATGGTGCAAGCCGTGCATAACATACACTGCTGAAAATTGCAAGGAGAAGCCCTCAAAGAGGCGGTTTATAGATGACATTCAAGAGTGGCACGATGTTCGGGAATGAGAGAAGTGGAGGGAGCTACAAGCCATATTCATTCTACAGAGCTCCAAAAAGACATCCTAGATTTGCTCCAGTGGTGGAAGTTGAGAACGACTGCCGACGCCTTCGCAATCGGCAAGGCATATCATATGTGGTGCGCCCCTGCGGCTAGCGCGAGCGGTGCAGGAAGCTTTAGCGCGGCAGGATATGTGGTGCAACAGCGCATGGCGTGCTTAAAGTAGGGATCTCTTGATACCTTGATTTTGCGCACAATAACATGTAAACACTAAACTATCAACTATGCCGTAAGGAACTTATACACTGTCTATACTAGCAGTGGTGTGCTATATGAAAATAATACTATGACAAATAGTGTTTTTCTTGCTTTCGGCTGCTTATACGCATACACGTGGTGCACGCGGTTCCATACATTTACCTAGACTGGTGTGTGTACAACAACTGTCACAAAGTTGTTTTTTTTCCCTCTGTTTCTGTTGCTGTGGCAAGGTTCTAAAATGGTGAAAACAGGTGCTACATATCGAGAAGGGTGCACGTCTCCCTTTGTGGTTAGAGCATGCTATAAATTTCAATAGTCTACAGAGTGCAATAAAAACAAAGTGAAGTGATCGTTTTGTTCTCTGCCAAGCTGATCTAGAACACATGATCTGGCGGTGCTCTGTGTTACGTGGCGGCAAGGTCATCATGCCGTCCAAATGGGAGGCTCCTATTACCAGCTCCGCGCTAGAAGAACAGCTATATGGGCCGTCCAACTGACCTGCGACGCAGCAGAGAGACTTGGTCTTTCTGTCCCGATGTCGGAGAGCGGCCCGCGACGTGCTAGAGCGCGTTCCGGTGGACCATAATAAAGATTATCTATCCAAATCCATCCTTTGTTCTTATTGCGCTCCCTATCGAAACTGAACTCGTGCTGCAAATCACTTTCCTTGCTGAAATATCTGCTACAAAACGCCCTTCATGATCCCAAGTGTGTTTGCCGAAAAAAAAATGCGTAGAGTATGCCACTGCCGGAGAAACAATCATTGTATCTAATATATCCGCTCAACTGTTTGCACCGTGAGCCCCTTTTTACAAGGAATTACCTCATGATAAAGTATAATATAAACATACGCCAACAAAGCGTAGATATTTGCCACTTAAACACCTTGCTGTCGATTCCATGTTCGGGCAACACCACCTAGATTACTAGGTCGGGCCTCAGTCGGGGCCTGATCTGTGGTCGGGCCGGGCCGGGCCGGGTAGGCGAAGTTTTTTCTCGGGTTCGGGCCGGCCCGGGTCTCATTTTGAGTCACTGGGCGGGTTGGGGCGGGTAAATTTGAACGACTTCCGGGCCCGGGCCGAGAATTACGGCCCGTGCAGTGCTCTATTCGGAACTATACGGGCGTTAACCTAGTGCTCTAGTTCAACCAACTCCCGGAAACAACCGCTAGTCGCAGTGAAATCGGACGCACCGGCGAGCATACGCCGCCGCGCTGACATGCGAAATTGCGGAGAGGCATCAGGAAGAGCGAAGAGCAAAACAAGAAAGAATAATGTGGTGTGCCCGCGAGTTTTGTTTAGTTTATAGCTTACTTTTTACCCCTTTCTCTACCGAAGACGAGCTGAGCTCGTCCACGCTGAAAGAAGCGTTTGCGGGCACAGAAATTAAGCTACCCTGATTCATATTGCAGAGTTCTCTTTGTCTTGAGCAGCTGGTGCAGTAAAAAATTAAAACAAAGCGCGCTCAAAGCATGCATTTTGGTCGAGAAAATACTGGAGTTTGGTAACCGGAATTAGAAAATGGCGTCCTCCTCTGGGCCACTCGTGCTGGCAGCGCCTTTTTTCAGATAAAAGAAACGTTAGTGGAGCTGAAACACCCTTCCCTACATGCTTCGCCCCTTCCTATCTTTTTGTTTTTCTAAATCATCGGATTCGGACGAAGACCGCGTCCCAACGTTGGGCAGTACAACCCCCCCCCCCCCCGACGCCTCCAAAGCTCTATTTCACAGGCTTCCTTCTGCCTGCGCATTATTTTTTTAATTTTCAGAGATATTTTGTTCACCGAATACCGGAGGGGTTAGTGTAGTTTCCATGGTGCAGTGCAGTGAAGCCAATCCTCTGCTTATTTTAAAAAAATTCTTTTGCTTGTACCTTGGAAATATAGTGCCTTTAAATAGTTTTTAGTTGTTTCGAGACACGTAGAATAATATCGGCGAAGAAAGAAGTCGCATTGTTCTATCGTTTTTCGTAAAAAAAAATTGTTAGGGAATGGGTTAAGGCGTTCACCGCCTGGGGAGAAGCTGGTTCTACGCGATTCGACCCGGCCAGTAGGAATAATCTATAGTCTTTAGCGACCTGCATGGATATTTGCTCCTGTTCTACCCTCTCAGTCATGCAGAAAAGAACGGCACAGGGGTGTGTTGATTTGACCGTAGACACTTGGCTGACCAGGCTACAGAATAAGCAGAGACACGTGATCTGCAAAACGTGCGTGACAAAGACATTGCGCAGTTACATTCAAGTGTTGGTGCCTGTGTGCAACGTTAAACACTAACGTTTCTTGTTTTCCTGTCGTAAATAGACACCGCGCACGTCTTCCTTTGAATTATTTGCATCATGTGAAAATTTATTCTGCGTATATTTACGATATTGGAGGCCTAAAGCGTGTTTGCCTCCCTATTTTGGTGCCTAAAACACGCTAGAGTGGTTGCTTGGGCGAGTTGGTACGACATACTTCACTAAAAAACAGCGCTAAAAATCGGCGGACAAGAGAAGAAGGACACAGACAGCGCCGCCGTCTGTGTCCTTCTTTCTCTTGTCCGCCGTTTTTTAGCGCTGTTTTATGTGAACTACAACACGCGTTTTCAGTGCGTAAAAATCCGGCCTCTATGAAACATGACCCCTTTAACTGGCAACCCCACATCGAATACATGGCTGAAAAATGTGCGCTTGGTTGGCATGTTGCGTAGGCTAAGCAACTACCGCACAGGTATGAGAAGAGACGCACTCCTAATGATCTATCGCATGTACGTTCGCCCTATTTTGGAATTTCGTTGCGTACTTTTCTCTGGTGCTTCAGCTTACAAGATACGGCCTCTAATTCTTCTGGAAAGAGAAGAGCTGCGCTTATGCCTCGGTCTCCCTAAAACTGTTTCTAACAATGTTTTGTATCGAGGGCTCTTCCGGTTTCGCCTTCTGACTGTTCAGACATTCATCACCACGATAATCGAAACAGCTTTTATTTCCACTCGAGAATATTTTTTGGGGCTGCATGGTCGCAATTTCGCACACCACAAGTTATATTTGTACAACGTTTACTGGACCCTCTCGACGTACGTATCTGCGATACAACCCCGACTCGTGATAATTCGTACGTACCCTGTAGATATTCAATATGACGATATTTTTCCTAATCATGCAATACTAATCCCCCATCATATTTTATACTTGTTTATTACATGAACACCTGCAGAGCATTAGAACTAACGTTATTATTGCTCAGGCGCATCACAGTGTGACGAAAAGTCAGGGGTTGGTATATTTAGCACGAATTCGGTTTGGTCCTATTCCTTTGGATTACCCGATTTCATACCCGTTTTTCTGGGTGAATTTCAGGGAGTGGTGCTCGCATTGCGCAGGTTAACTCGGCAATTACATCTCCCGTTATAATCACAGATTCTCTGTGTTGCGCTTTCCGCTGGGGCTCACTCCCATGTAATAAAGGCGCTTCGTACACTGGTACCCGCATATCTGATAAAAGCTCGATTAGTGTGGGTTCCTGGTAGTGATGCAGAACTATCGCTAGCACTACCGATAGTATCGATAGTTGAGTGACTATCGTACTATCGATGGTAGAAAAAAAACTATCGATAGCGGTATCGATAGTAAGATTGATACTACTATCGACAGCATAAAGCAACCACACCAACTCATTGCGGCATAAACTTCGTTCCTCGAGTGCGTGGTAAATGGTGGAGCACAAAGAGCATGCAGAAGGGCAAGAAAGTTGACATGCACGTTCTTTCAAAATAATGCTTCGTTGACACTAATAATTAAGTTCAAGTGTTCACCTGTAGCGGAAAAGAAGCCGTTAAATATGGCGGAACTGAGTGGATTCAAAGTTATATTGCATTCTCTGAATTGAAAGGTAAAAAATATCAAGTAGTAATTGTTGAGATTTTACGTTTCAACATGAAAAAAAATTGCGCAGCTTGCGCTATGCGGCGCAAGGCTTGTTGACAGCAGAGCTGCTGGGCACCTAGTGGTCCTGGCTTGGCTAGGCTTTTATGCTCTCGCCTGCCTCTTCCCCCTCTTGCTGTACTGTACACATGGCTGTGCTTTCACTCTCCTATAGCAATGTGTCACAGAAATTGGACAAGTGTTTGCATTCGCGACACTCGTCCACTAAAACGTAAGGGAACATACGGGCGGTAACAACCGATTAGGGGCCACACGTTTCAGCTTCTCCTTTGACCATGCATCTGTATCGAGTGCTTGTGCGGTGATCGAACGCGTGCCGGTTCATGATGACGATAATTTTCTATCTACTACGCACGTCAAAACTCGACCATAACATTTCTGCTGTAACAAATTCCTGTAGCACGCATGTGCCACTGAATTTCGGCAAATCCCGCTATTAACCACATTGGTCCACTAAAAGGTAAAGGAACACACGGGCGGCAACCACCGATTAAGGGCCGCACGTTTCAGCTTCTCTTTGTAACCATCTGTACCGTGTTCTTGGGCGGTGATTGAACGCGTGCCGGTTCACGATGACGGTAATTTTCTATCTACTACGGACGTCAAAACTCGACCATAACATTTCTGCTGTAACAAATTCCTGTAGTACGCATGTGCCACAGAATTTCGGCAAATCCCACTATTAACCACATTGGTCCACTAAAAAGTAAAGGAACTCGCCGGCGGCAACCACCGATTAAGGGCCGCGCGTTTCAGCTTCTCCTTTTGACCATCTGTACCGAGTGCTTGTGCGGTGATTGAACGCGTGCCGGTTCATGATGGCGATAATTTTCTGTCTACTACGGACGTCAAAACTCGACCATAACATTTCTGCTGTAACAAATTCCTGTAGCACGCATGTGCCACAGAATTTCGGCATATCCCACTATTAACCACATTGGTCCACTAAAAAGTAAAGGAACTCGCCGGCGGCAACCACCGATTAAGGTCCGCACGTTTCAGCTTTTCCTTTTGACCATCTGTACCGAGTGTTTGTGCGGTGATTGAACGCGTGGCGGTTCATGATGGCGATAATTTCCTATCTACTAAGGACGTCAAAACTCGACCATAACATTTCTGCTGTAACAAATTCCTGTAGCGCACATGTGCCACAGAATTTCGGCAAATCCCACTATTAACCACATTGGTCCACTAAAAAGTAAAGGAACTCGCCGGCGGCAACCACCGATTAAGGGCCGCACGTTTCAGCTTCTCCTTTTGACCACCTGTACCGAGTGCTTGTGCGGTGATCGAACGCGTGCCGGTTCATTATGATGATAATTTTATATCTACGACACACGGCAAACATCGACCATAACAGCTCTGCTGTAAAGTATCAGCAGCTAAGTTGGTAATTGTAAGATGTAACTGATTTCTCTTTAATTATGAATTTTTTGGTTGTACAACACCGGGCATTTTCGCTGCGGAAAGAATTTGTCTCTGTCACCAAAATGTTCCTGATAAACAAACTCAGTGTTAATGATAGTGGGCTATCATGATGGTTTTGACAATATCGTCTGCCAACAAAGGCGTCATTATTCACAGAACTATCAGTATTATTACCTGCAGTAATGGTACCGATGGCACTATCGATTGCACTATCGGTAAAACTATCTATAGGTTATCGATAGTAGTACTATCGATGGTTTTTCTTACATAATCGATAGTTTCAAAAAAAGCTATTGATGCTATCGATAGCGCATTTAGCTATAGTTCTGGATCACTAGTTCCTGGACATAAAGGGTTTCTCCTAAATGTAATTGCTGATTCTTGACTGAAGTCGTCGATCAGTGGACCGATTTTACCTTATTTTCCAACATCCGCTTATGTGGTGGCTGCGCGATTTCGCAGGCGAAGCATTATGGAAGTAGTAGGCTACGCATTTGGGCTGGTTGGTTCATGATTACGAGTGAAAAACAGCGCTAAAAAGACGGGACAAGAAAGGACACAAGCAGCGCCGTGGTCTCGTGTCCTTTCTTGTCCCGTCTTTTTAGCGCTGTTTTTCACTCATTACGGAAGTCTTTGCACACACAGCACTGACAAGTTCGACAGAATATCGGCACTTATTATATGCCTGGCGGAGGTCATTCTGTGAATCCCGTATACTGAAGTGCCAATCCGCCTCTTTCATTTTCCGGTGCTTCCCTCTGCCGTTTTGGTAGGGGTTTGGTAGGGGCAGGGACAACCGGTATTGCCTGAAGCAAGGCCTCGGAGATGATACACGTTTAGCGACTTTTCCGCTTAGGGAGAGCGCATGCGCCGGGCCGTGTTGAAAAAGATTCAGAGGCTGCGCTGTCGTGTACCGAAGCTAAATTTCTATCAACACAGGTCCGATCAGTAGTGATAACTATCAATAAATTGAATATCGATAGTATCGATCGTTTTTTTTTTAAACTATCGATAGTGTAAACAAACTATCGATAGTCCAGTCGGTAGTACCATCAGTAATATTACTAGCGATATTACTGGCACGCGTGTTTATTGCTTTGTTTCGACGGATTTGGGTTTGACCATCGAAGACTGTTCGGAGCCTTTGACACAGACCGTGCCGCAACGTCTGAGAAGCTTCCCGATTGTTTGAGATCATTTTGTTAAGCTTACGCGCTGGACGCGAATAGTCAAGTTTATTCGAAAGCTTACGCGAGCACAAGCGATAACGCTGAAAGGTTCGATGACTGATGTATAAAAGACGAAGCGTTCCATCGATCATCAGATTATTCGACGGCCGGTGACTGTTCTCGCCGCTATCAGTTTGCAGCGTGTATGTCTTGTATGTTGAGTTTCGATTTACTGGGCACAAGTTCGCCCAAATAAACAGCTTTGTATTTCCCAGTCTTTCTGCAGCATTCTTCACCCTCACAGTCACGTGACAAACTATCCCTAATGGTGCGAATAATGACTATGTTGCTGGCTGGCCATCTAGCCAAAATATTTGCGATAGCCTACTATCAGCTTCGCTTAATTTATGAGCAATTTTCGGCGAGAGAAATAAATTATATCCGCAGTGGAAATGGCGGAATATGTCCGTTAATAAATCTATGTTCAGAAGCAACCAGTTACACCTTGCGATTAACAAACTTGGTTCTTGATATTTTTTTTTTATTTTGGAATGATAAAATGCAATATCAATTTGAAGCCGCGTAGTTCCACCACATGTAACGGCTTCGTTTCCGCTACAGTTTGACTTTATGATCATGTGTCAGCAAAGCACTCTGGTGAAGAGCACAAGCATGTCAACTCTCTTGCCCTTCAGCTGCTCCTCCGGAACCACTGTATACCATGCGCGCGAGGAACCAAGTTTATGCTGCAATGAGTCCGCGCTGTTGATTTTATACTATCGATAATACTTAGTATCAATAGCCCTATCTACAGTTTTTATACCGTCGATATTTCGATAGTGACTCCGCTATCGATAGTATTGATAGTACCATCGATACTTCTGCATCACTACTGCTCAGGCACATTCTCCACTGTGCGCATTCTGCGGTGAGCTGGAAGCTATCGATCATTTCTTTCTGACCTGCAGGCGATATACTTTAGCATAACAGACTGTTGGGCTAATTGTATCATGAACACTGAAAGAATAAGCGCTAAAATTCACGAGCACAAAAGGGAGAACAGACAAAGGACTGGCGCTACTAACAACTGTTACTTTCGTCACACCACCGAGTTTAATTACATATAATGTGGTGTCGCGCGTGCGCAACTTCGCATTGGAAACATAGAGAAAACAATCAAGTATAATAAAAAAAGACAATATGCGATAACGCCTGCCATATAACAAGGTGCGAGTTACAGCTGCGTATGTCAAAGGGAGCCTTGCAGAAATTGAAATTCGGAAGCACGCAAGGATATTGAAGCCTCAGCTATACACGCGCCATCAGTCTTTTGATAAAAGACGCTTCTAAAGCGAGCCGAGATGACATGCGCTCGCTTTTGCCCAATATTCTAGTGTCTCGGAAAATCGGCTCGCACCCGCGTGCAGAAATGTGCGCGACCAGATCCGCATACTCGTCCTCTTTCTTTTTAGGGGCGTAGCTCCTCTTAGTCTAACCTTGTCCCATGTCAGGCTTTACCGCGGCAGTATCTCCCGAACAGTATAATAGATGGCGCTGTCCCATAAAGATGCATGCAAACTGCAGTTGGGTGACGATATACTAGATGGCGCTGTCCCATAAAGTTGGAAAGAAATATTTTAAAAAAGAAAGAAAAAAAGAATAAAAATAAAAAATAAAAATACAGAACAAAATAAAAAACGAAAATAAAAAATAAATAATACAAAAAATAAAAAAAGAAGGAGAAACGGAGAAGGAAAGGAACAATAATCAAAGCGCGTATCGCTTTGATCACTGCTGGGCGAAAACCACTGAACATTTCACGTGTACACATGATTGCTTCAAGAGCTTCGCCCAAGCTCTTCATCGTTCACCCGTGGATATGCTGTAATTTTTTTTTTTTTGCACTTGTGCGTGCTCCCTAAGTCGGTCATTGACGCATCTTTCGGACTGACCGATGTACGTTTTCCCGCAGGACATGAGAATAGAGTAAACAACTCCAACAGAGCATTCGACGAAAGGGTTCGCATGCCTGCTGCTGCATCCTCGTTTGCTTTGAGCACAAGTTGGAGGGCAAAGTTTGCAACTTATTAGGGGCAAAAAAACACCAGAGGCACTTCATGCGGTTTGCCACCTTCTCGAGACCGTGCGACAGGGTGTGTATGTATGGCATGACCAGTGGTCTCCCATTCAACATCCGAGCCCCTACCCTTTCTTCTCCGTGTTTGACTCTTTGCAAGAGCGCCTCGGCGACTGCTACTATGACCTGCGAAGGGTAGCCTGCCGCCAAAGGCGGGTCACTTGCCAATCAAAGCTTTCCTGCATGCGATGTGGGCACGACCCTCCGAGAGCAGATTTCATGCACTGTACAACTATTCCCCTTTTGATGAGCTTTGAGTGAGCCGATTCATTAGGCAATAATTCTTTCTTGGCACGCGGAAGGTGCGCCAAGCAAGCATGATGTGCACGGAATCGCAAACTTAGATCTAAAAATTGCAACTCATTGGAGTTGGGGGTCTCGTGCGTGAAAATAAGCCCTCGTTCTAAACGACTAAAACTTGTAAACTACCCTACACTATATTAAGCAAGGAAGAATCACTGTGTCTGGTCAAAAGTACTAAAAGGTCATCAACATACCTAAAACTTTTAAAACTGGCCCCCCATAAAAGCATCATGCAAGGAAGAATCAATATCAGGTGGATGGATGGATGCGAAACTTTATTGTAAGTCCTGAGGTGCACATAAAAATATTTCACATAAAACAGGAACTACGCATGCTCCAACGCACACGCCTTGTCGTTGCAAGTAAGGTGCTTGTCGAAAACAATAAAAGTTAAGAAATTAAATAATAAAAAGGTAAATAATAAAAGTTAAGAAATTTTCAGTCGAAACCCCTGTGTGATTTTGGAAATCACACTCGCCGTTCTTTTCAATGCAAGACTTTACAGCCACTAGAAGCTTGTCTTGAGGCACAGAATAATAGAGGTCTTCAATATCCACCGAAAAGGCGCTTCCTATCTCTTCGGTTATTGGGTGTGTTATTGTAGTGTCCACGCGCATGCTGCGCAACTTGTCTTAGCGACATTGCGTATTTAAGAAGAGCGCTGAGGCATGGATCAATTTTGTGCGACTGTGTACATAAAAGATGATGCACTCCTCTGCATGCCCGCCTAGCGAAGAGTGTATGCTAGGCAACCTCATTCGATTTGTTAACACGAAAAGGATCCTCAGCAATCAGCTTCCTCAATTTTTGCTGCAGAAACTGGCTCACATTGTGTTGCCCCGCCCTTCCCTCGCTCACAATAGTTCCAAAAGGTACTATCGCGCGCAGTATGAGCTACACCACGCGAGCGCGTGGCCGAGCGCGCTGCAAGCTTGTACAGTGGCGCCGATCGTGGCATATTTTCGTGTTATCGGGAGAGGGTTTGGCTGATCCTGCGAATGCACATCACCCCCACATGCTTGCTTTCACCCTCGCCCTTCTTTATTTGGAAGAACCTTTTGCCTTTCATTTTGCTCGCTGGTTCCGTCTTTACTGAAGAAGAAAAATTCGAGCACAATACAGCGACTTCACCGCCCACCAGACATGTCGTGCGAATCTTATCAAAGAATGAGCGTTAACTTCGTGCAAGAATGGATATGCAAGTGCTGTTTTAATTGAATTGGGTACTTTCCGATTGCGTCATGCTTCTAGAGAAAAGGCAGAGCCGGCGACGACGCGGGCCGTGAAATATTTTAAAAAATGTTTTACCAGAGCTCTGCTGCCAATACCCAACGCGTTGCCGTTGATACCGTTTCGGTGATCGCTAGCAGCATTTCTTCTTTGGCGCGGCAGCTGTTACTTTGTGTTGACAACAACTACGCTGACAATACGTTTTAATAACACTAGTTCTGAACATAAATCACTCTCTAGTCAGTTAGCCAAGGAAAGGGGGAGGCAGGAAGTGCTTTTCATGGATACGTCAACGTGAGACCGTGTGCAGTGTTCTCGAATAATAAACTTACCTGGCTTTCCAAAATAATTGTGTGGTCATCAAAAGAGAGCATAACACTGCCTGGATAAAAAAAGGTAACTAATATTTAAGTGAAAACAAAAGCTGCGCTGCTTTTTTTTTTTTTTTTTGCGTAATATCCATTAAGTGTAGCTTGAAATGGCGAAGAAAAGTCAATTTCTCGCAGTCAAAGAAATTAGCAGGAGGAAAATACCACGAGTATTGTAATATTTTTTCACTGGAATACAAAGCAAATAACATAGTGAACAAGCCACAGTCAAAATATATATGAATAACAATGCGAATAATGCATACTGACTTCATTCAGAACGCATAAAAAAGGCAGAATTGTGCACAAAAATAAACCAAAATGAAAAACACTAAGATGCATAACATCAGAAGCAACTACAAGGGAATTTCTGCTATTCCGGCCAGTCACTTGGGCGATGGTGCCTGGCTGCGGACCCAATGCTGACCGGCTGCTGCTGAGCCGATGGCGCGTCAGCGCTGATAATAGGCAGTTTTAGAATAGCGTACGCAAAGCTTTGCGTTGGCATTTCGCGCAACTGCGCATGCGTCGTACGCTAACCGCTTGCGGGCTCCCGTTAAGTAACGGAAATAGCGGGCCGCAAACGCTAACGCTAACATAGCGTATGCTATTCTGAAACTGCCTAATATTAAGCTGCAAGAACTCGAGTGACGGGACAGGAAATTAGATGAAGCGGTCGCCATGCCTTAGTGGTGGGTCATGGCCCCTTGCACGGCAGTCACATCCTGCATTCTGGACTGTAGTGACGCGTACAGATTGTCACGAAACTGCGTTCATTTTGGAGCGCATCCATTCTTCTTCGACAGCGCTCCATAAGCTCATCGCGGATGAACTGTGTAATCCTCTTTTGCACAGGACTGACCTTCATTCTGCCCATACGGCCATCAATGATGTTGAGGTCTGCCCCTTTGGGTACCACCTGAGGCACCCGCACCCCCTCGCATGTTGAGAGAGCTCTTCAACACCTTTGCAGTGTGGACAGGGACGGTCTTGCTGGAACAGGATGTCCCCGTCAGGGAAAAGCCGTCAACGCGTAAGGTATCACGACGTAATCGAGGATGCTCGCAATACCTTACCGATTGTCAGCGGTCCCTCAATGCGGTGCAAAACGCCAAGCCCATCACGGGACACAGCGCCCCAAACATTAACAGCCGTGCGTCCGCTCGATGCTACTTCTGCAGGTAGAGGGGTTCGTAGCGGGAATTGCCAGGGCGCCACACACGTTCCTTTATGGTCCCAGCGTGTCTGTGAACTAGATTCCGTCAGAAAAAAAGTACTGTTTCCAGTGGGCCGCGGTCCAGGAGACGTGTTCTGTGCGAAGTTAAGACGCGCCGTCTAGTTTGACAAGGAAAGCGCGGCTTCTGGGCCGCAACGTGGCTCTTGAGTTTGCCTTCCGCTAGCCGTCGTTTTATTCTCGACCGCGCTTTGCAGAAACTCCAGCGGCCGCACCGATATCTCTGGCAGTACTGAAAGGGGCTTGCCTTCGTGGCGTCGAGGATGTCGGCGTCCTGAGCAGCAGTCGTTGCGCGAGGGTGCCGCCTATGTGGAGCATCGCTGATGGCGCCTCTTTCATATAAGCTTGGATGATGCGATTTACGGTCTTATTAGACCTCCCCGTCACTCCCTGCTATTTGGCGTTGTGTATACTGCTTCTGGGGACAGCTCAACTATCCGCAGGCGCACACTGTTAGGCACTCGGGACATTTTCTAATGTGAAGAACATTCAGTGTCTTACAGTGCACGCTACACACAGCCACTTTCATGGAATACGGTAGCGGTTGCATCAGCCTAGAATTCCCGATTGAATTAAAAAGGAAGCAAACAAAAGAGCAAGGCTAGATATCACGTGTTTTTGTGAAGGTCGACTTGCTGAGCACAAATTTGTCTTCAGGACACTGTGGCAGTTATCATTTTCGAAGCTGATATCACCAAAGGGTCAAACGAGGGCGAGTGTGAAAGCAAATGTGGGCGATGTGCATTCGCAGGAAGAGCCAAACCCTCTCCCGATAACTCGAAAATATGCCATGATCGGCGCCACTGTACAAGCTCGCAGCGCGCACGGCCACGCGCTCGCGGTGGTGTAGCTCGAGCGCGATAGTACTCGGGTTTATGTGTTTTTGCTGTGAAAAACACGCTAAGGCTTCCGCCCTTACTACTCTTAATATCTTCGCCGGCATTGCTCAACTCTAGACTACCGCCAAAGGTCAATAAACTGAGACTTTACCCTGACAGAACTCTTCTTGACGGGAACAAATTTCTTATTTAGTGCAGCCAAAGCTTTCTCATTATACAGGCATCTAGGCATAACAACAAAACCACCCTCTTTGTCAGCTTGAAGTAGAGCCAAATTATTCCGTTTGAAGAAAGTCACTGCACGATTCATCAGTTTGTCTTTTCGTTGTTGCTTCTCTTGAGATTGGTTGTTGACTAGGCGTTCAGCACCTTCCAAAATGCACCTTTCTCTGTTTTCCTGAGACGTCTTAGCTGATATGTCTCGGTTGATGCCGATCAGATCCTGGGCAGGAACATTTGTGGGGGCAGCAAACTTTGGTCCTTTTTCCAGCAGGCTTGTTACGTCCACAGAAAGCTGTACACTTCCAAGCACTTCGACAGGCTTGCAGCTTCTTGGAACGTTCTTGTCCAAATGCCTTTGTAAGGCGCTCAGAACGCTTAGCCATCTTGACTCAATTAATCGTGCCACTAAGCATTTGAACTCCCGCAGTTTTTGCTGCTAGCCATTGCGGGTGATTGGTGAAACACAAAACGCGCAGCGAGTCCTGAAACAACCGAACTTGCCGCCACATTTCAGATTTTAAAATTTTACGGAGTCTTTTAACATGATTCCACGAAGGCTTCACAGCGCCAAAAAGGCCACCAACCTCATGACGTAGAATTCCCTTGCGAATGCAGAAGGCGTAGCACCTTGCCCGGCAGGTAGCGTCGACGATATGGGCAATTAAAACATCGGTGAGTGATGACGGAGAATGCACACAGAAGAAAGGGCCCAACGTACTAGAAATATACTTTAGCAGAACAGACCACTGACCTCCAATAAAAAGGCTGGACGGCGCATTCCCGCACTGCGAGGCGGGCGCTTGTGAAGCCACCGGAAGGTGCCCTGTTTGTCCCGGAAGCCGGCGTCTTCTGTGCGTCTCAGTCGCGCAATTCAAATATTCTCGGGTGGCAGCTGTTGTTATGATCGTTTTTATTTTTATTTTTTCAAACTCTGCGATTACGCCTCACTTTAGACGCCGACGAACGCTACACGAAAGATGACAGACGCCGTGCCGACACCGTCCGAATACGGCGGAGTGCTGCAACGTACAAAATGCGTAAAAAGTAATGCAACTTTGAGGTACTTACGCGTGAAATGTCTTCCCTGACGACTTTTCCGGTCGATTTGTACAGTTTACTGCGCTACAAGCAGGTATTTCTTTAAAAAAAGAACAGAAATGCTCTTTTCCGGGACAAAAACTGCGGCTTCCGGTGGCTTCACGCCCGCGTGCTCGATGCGCCATCCAGCTCCTCCTAGTGGAGATCAGTGGAACAGACTGTTAGTCTTGTTGGTTATCCATGAACACTGAAAGAATAAGCGCTAAAATTTTCGACCAGAAAAAGGAGAACAAGCAAAGGACTGGCGCTACTAATAACTGCTTATTTTCGTCACACCCGCCGAGTTTAAATACACATAATCACGGTGTTCCGCGTGCGCAACTTCGCATTGGAAACATACAGCACAAGAAAATCAATTATAATGCAAAAAAACAAAATGTGCCTGCCATATAACAAGGTGCGAGTTACAGCTACGCATGTCCAAGGGAGCCTTGCAGAAATTCGAATTTGCGCTCAAAGCAAACGAGGATGCAGCACCAGGCATGCAAACCCTTTCGTCGAATGCTCTGTTGGAGTTGTTTACTCTATCCCCATGTCCTGCGGGAAAATGTACATCGGCTTGTCCGAAAGATGCCTCAACGACCGACTTAAGGAGCACGCACTAAGTGCAAGAAAGAAAGAGGACGAGTATGCGCATCCGGTCGCGCACATTTTTGCATGTGGGTGCGAGCCGATTTTCCAAAACACTAGAATATTGGGCAAAAGCAAGCGCATGTCATCTAGGCTCGCTTTAGAAGCGTTTTTTTCAAAAAGAATGATGGCGCATGTATAGGTGAGGCTTCGATATCCCTGCATGCTTCCGAATTTCGAAGTTCCGCACGCGCAACACCATGATTATGTGTATTTAAACTCGGTGGGTGTGACGAAAATAAACAGTTGTTAGTAGCGCCAGTCCTTTGTCTCTTCTCCTTTTTGTGCTCGTGAATTTTAGCGCTTATTCTTTCAGTGTTGAGGCGATACACTACAGCACGAAAAACCCTTTTCTAAACACCTTTACGAGCTATTGCAATGAATTTATCTGTGCCAGTAAAGTTAGTTGTGAGTTGTAAAGTTTTTGTAAAAATACATAGGTATGTGAAACAGGGCTTCATTTTCTTTAGTCCTGGTGCATGACGACAAACTATCATGGCATAATACTACGTTGAGCTCTGATCTGTTTGAATGTGCCTCTCAGATATTTTTCGACGTCTTTATTTCCTTCAATGGGTAAAGGGACATCTTCCAGAAAAGCGTCCACTCACAGTGACACAAGACAAAATAAGTGCTTGAAGGGGGAGGCATTCAGCAGCGACCGGCGCAGGCACCGTTTCTATGAAGCTGCCTGGGTGGAAAAAGTATTCTAAATTCCAGGAGGAGGAGGGGGAGGGAGAGGTCAGTGTCCTCCCTCTTGCCTAATCCCTTCTAGTATCAAGTGAGCCGTAAGCCGTTAAACAGAGCCGGTTCACTTGAGTGAGCTGAGCCGTACGGAGCCGCTCACTGAAGTGAGCCGCTTTGCCCATCTCTGTCTGTCTGTCTGTCTGTCTGTCTGTCTGTCTGTCTGTCTGTCTGTCTGTCTGTCTGTCTGTCTGTCTGTCTGTCGTCTGTCTGTCTGTCTGTCTGTCACGATTCAGCCACCCGGCAAAGTTTAAGCACTTGCTGAGCGCCCAGCCATCTTGAACTGGTAGCTGCGTTCATACTTGTGAACATCATCATCATCATCAGCCTGTCTACGCCCACTGCAGGGCAAAGGCCTCTCCCATGTTTCGCCAATCAACCCGGTCCTGTGCTTTCTGCTGCCACGTTATACCTACAAACTTCTTAATCTCATCTACCCACCTAATTTTCTGTCTCCCCCTCACGCGTTTGCCATCTCTTGGAATCCAGTCAGTTACCCTTAATGACCACCGGTTATCCTGCCGACGTGCTACGTGCCCGGCCCATATCCATTTCTTCTTGATTTCAACTATGATATCCTTAACCCCCGTTTGTTCCCTGACCCACTCTGCTCTCTTCTTGTCTCTTAAGGTTACACCTATCATTTTCCTTTCCATCGCTCGCTGCGTCGTCCTCAATTTAAGTTGAACCCTCTTTGTAAGTCTCCAGGTTTCTGCTCCGTAGGTAAGTACCGGTAAGATGCAGCTGTTATATACCTTCCTCCTGAGAGATAGTGGTAGACTACCATTCATGATTTGATAATGCTTGCCGAATGGGCCCCATCCCATCCTTATACTTCTAGTTATTTAACTCTCATGGTTCGGCTCCGCGGTTACTACCTGTCCTAAGTAGACGTACTCCTTTACAACTTCCAGTGTCTCGCCACCTATCGCAAAGCGCTGTTCTCTGCCAAGATTGTTCCACATTACTTTAGTTTTATGCATATTAATTTTCAGACCTACTCTTCTACTTTCCCTATCCAGTTCAGTAATCATGAGCTGTAATTCGTCTCCCGCGTTACTCATCCATGCAATGTCATCAGCGAATCGCTGATGACTTGTGAACATTGTCGATCAAAAGCAAATATTACGCATAGCACAGGCGCACATGGTGGTGTGTTTCTTTACTAGTATTAGGTGGTGTGTTCCTTTACTAGAAACTAGATAGATACGTAATTCTGAAGACCCTAGTGCTTCTTAGGCTGCGCCGAAGATGCTAGTGTTTTTGGGCTGCGTTGAAACGGCGCCGAAACGGCCGGCAGAAACAAAAACAAAAAAAATGGCCGGCAGAAGACCATCGTCTTTCGACATTTGTAGCGAAGCACGCAGATACGCGGCCATTTTTTCCCGTACCTTCAAGCAGGCCGCCTTCGCCAGTTCTTTATCTAAAAGCGTTTACTTAGTGTGCATGCCGTGACAATCGGCCACACCGAGGGCTTGCCGGCTTTCCAATAAATTTAATTTTGATTTCATGGAAAAATGACATAAGCAAAGTCATTCTGTTGTCGAAGTTCTCCGTGAACCCGAGCCCATCGGTCTAAGGTGTGTCCTCCGCAGCATTCCATACGACAATGTATATCAGTCGACGATACGAAAAATTATTGTTTAGCACGTTCATGAATTTATGAAGCATTCTGAGGAATTTGTGCTTCATATGACAACACACTTCTTCCCCCTGCACAGCTGCATGCATGCCCGCCAGCACTGAATGCATTGTAGAGAGCTTCGGAATCAAATAAAAGAATACATGACAGAGGAGGTGAAATGAGAGTTCTTGGCCTCGCTTGTGATGAATGACGTTAGATCGTGAATTTACTTTTCTCCCACCTTTTATCCACATCATTTCTTAACGAAGTAAAATTGAAGACGCTGAACTTTATCACACCCCCCTAATTAAACCCTAACGGAGTATGGTCCAGATGCAAATAGTGTTAAGAAGGACTGCAGCCCTTAAAGCGCCCAAATATATAGACTAGTTTGCGTTCGCAGTGTACCACACCCAACCTGTTTCCCACGTTCAGTGGCAGCCGCCGGTTCCTGAGTTGTGGACTTTAGTGGTGTGTCACTATAAGGGTCGAAACCCGATTCTCGTGTCCTACGTTCAATCCGCGCCCGGAGCGCGGGATACATCAGCGTGCTATTACGCCTGCTGCTGACGTCTGTGCACAATCGAAAACAATCAGCACACAGAGAATGTAAGCATGCGCGCTTCCGTGCCAGTAGGCATGCGACTGCGAGAAACATAGCGGATTAGACGACACGCAGTGTCAATGCAAAGATCGCATCAGCATCTAGACCCAAGACGCGATACATCGACCGGAAGCAGCCGACCGGAACTATCGAGTTGCCAGCAGCAGCCGTCAACACCGCCAAGTTACGCGGAAAGGAAACCACACAATATTGAAGCGAGGGGAAGTAATGCATTGGGCGGGCACCTCGAACGGCGCTGCCCTCTCCTGCGGTAAGAAACGAGTTTAGAGGGAATGCGTCAGGTATATGTAGCGATCGCTTTACCTCTGGCCCTACTTTAGCTTTGCGAAAAATTCTTTCGGGGAAGGGTCCGACTTTCATGGGAAGGGTCCGACTAATTCCAAGCTGTTTTTCACGCCAAGCTGGAGGGATGGTTCATGACCCCTTTAAGAGATGGATCATAATTTACCCAAGGTATTCAATAACTCCACCTGTGGTATGTCCTCATAATGATAACTCTCTGAGATGTGCAGAGGACATTGCAGTGGGAAAACAAGAAGGGCACATTTACTCGGATTAAGCAAAAAGTGAATGTGTTCGAGCCAGTTCTATAGGGTATTAGGTAAATCTGCATCTGTTCATATAATGTTTGGATATTGTATGCCGTTGCAAAGAACGCGATATTGTCAGCGTACACATAGGTTGTTTTTTCCTTGTGTCGTGGAATGGTGCTCATTAGTAGATTAAATAACAGCGGGGAAAGCAATGAGCCTTGCGGAACTCCTCTCGTTTGTGTGTGAGTAGTCGATGACAAGCCGCATTTAAAATAATAACATTTTCTGTCCACAAGGAATTTCCGAATCCACGCCACTATGTATGCCGGAAAATTGCGGTATTGCAACCGATCTAATAAAATACCATGTTCTACAATATCATTTGCTTTAGCCATGTCTAAAGTAACTAAAACAGCATATGAATGAAGGAAAGAAGTGTTAATTTTTAAGGGCTCGTTTTTCTTTTATACACAATATTAATGAGCACTAACAGACAATAATGCCAAGGAAAGTATAGGGATGTGTTTAGTAGGAAATGTAAGGTAAATGTGCATCGGACGCGTTATTCGAAGGTCGGAGGTTCGGTCTCTGGCTGCAGCAAGTTCTGTTTTCGTCCACTTTTCTTTCTTCACATTTACCTTACATTTGCTACTAAACACATCCCCCATACTTTCCTTGGCATTATTGTCTCTTAGTGCTCATTAATATTGTGCAAAACCGCATATGTATTACGTTGTCGTGTTCATTGTATACGACTTTCTAAAACAACATGGGCATTCCAAATGAACAACCAGCCCTGAACCCAATTTTACAGGGGCTTAGAATGGATATCTCGTCAATAAAACCATTGATTGGAGTATGGATAATTGTTTCAATCAATTTCACTAGATTTGACGTCAAGGCGATTGGCCTTATGTGATCCAAAATATACCTTCCATCTTGTTTCTTAAGCAACAACATTATTTTAGCAACTTTTCATTCTAACAGTACCCTTGCGTTCTTTAAGGAATAAGTCACAAGTTATAAAAGAACGTTAGGCGATTCCTCAAGTAAAACTTTTAACATTGAATTCAGAATTCCATCTGGTCCAGTACCTGTGTTCTGTAAACATAGTGCAGTCTAATTCAATTCAGATAAAGAAATTTCTGGAAGTTCATTCGAAGGTACCGACATGTTGCGAATAACCGATATATTTGTAGTAGAGCAACGTTCTCAACCTTTGGCTATCTCTTCCAGTGAGGCGTTCATTTCTTGCGGCGTTAAGATACATGATTCTAATGTTAAAGGCGTTGGCTGTACTGTTCTTGTCAGAAGATATGCGAACAAAGCCCGCTTATTTTTTATTTGGAAAAGTAATCGTAATGTCTACTGTCAAATTCTGCTTTCATGCGTTTAAAAGTGCCCTTAAATAAGCTACCAAGAAAGTGATAGTCTTTCCTATTTGTTGGGCATTGATTATGGAAAAGCTTTTCCAGGCAGCTTTTCATATTCTGTAATCGCGCGTACATTCATCATTCCACCAACGAGAAGCGGATCGTTTACTCGATGGGATAACCAACTCGGTGTTTTTCCGAGATCCGTCTACTATTAAGCCAGAGGAGGTGAAATGTCTACTGTCAAATTCTACTGTCAAATGTCTACTGAAATGTCTACTGTCAAATTCTGCTTTAGCGCGGTTAAAAGTGCACTTAAATAAGCTACCAAGAAAGTGATAGTCTTTCCTATTTGTTGGGCATTGATTATGGAAAAGCTTTTCCAGGCAGCTTTTCATCTTCTGTAATCGCGCGTACATTCATCATTCCACCAACGAGAAGCGGACCGTTTACTCGATGGGATAACCAACTCGGTGTTTTTCCGAGATCCGTCTACTATTAAGCCAATGTTAGACGCATATTGCTGACCACTGGCATTCTGAAGTTTTGAAAGGTCAGAACACAGACAGCTTTGAAACTTATGATTGATATTATGCGTGTTGGCTAATCTAAAGCCACTATTGGGCAATTATCATCAAACACTACAGGTAGGTGATCGCTGTTAGTTGCAGAGTCAACCACGGACCATAAAAAAACATTTATCGCATTTCCGCACGACGTTAAATCTAACACTGAGCGCGTCTCACCTCGAAGAAATGTTACCTGCCCTTTATTCATACACGCTAGATTTTTAAATGGTCCAATCCCACAGTCTCCCACAGAAATCTGTTCTTAGCCCCCAAGACAAATGATGTGAATTAAAGTCTCCGGTGAGTAAAATTTCCTTTCTACAGGCTGCCAAAACGCTGTCCAGGAGGCTTGTAATTTGCACACCGGTGGGGAAATAACAATTTATGACCGAAAAAGGGTGGCAACCTGGAAGACACAAATCTAATGCGATAAGTTCACAATCAGTCCGACATTCTGAAAGAAAGTTTCGCGCTATGACATATTTTACTTGATACAAGAATCGCGAAACCACCACCACGTGTTTGGCGATCTAATCGAAAAGAACGAAAACCGGTGTGATAGAAATGTTTCTGGTTTAAGCCAAGCTTCTTGGAGAATACGGTACCAGGGTTTAAGTTGGTAACAAAGTAATTTAAGTCGGTTGAGCTGAGAATAGGTCGGCAGTACCACTGACGTACCTCACTGACCATGGGTTGGTGCACCGCAGAGACGCTTGTCGCTTCCTTCTTGTTATCTGTTACTCCGTGAGCGACGATTCACTCTTTTTATTTTTTGACTTGAGAGCAGCCGAAATGATCTTGTACGTTTATGAGCTCGAACAATCATTTCCATATCTTGTGGCATCACTTGTGCTGGCTGAGGAGTACATCGGTATGATTGCACGTGTGATACAGACTGCTTAGCCTTATGTACAGATGTAGAAGTTTGTCCAGCACTAGGCTACGTATTCAGTGTGTCATGGTGATATGTGATTGAATGCTGTAGTAACCTGGATTCCTTGCATCATCTGACTTGAAATGATTTGCATCAAACATTCAGATAAGTTGCATAACAGTTTATCCATAGCCTTGACCATTGCCTTCTCGACAGCAGAATAAACTGGCGTGATAGATTAGAATCTAGAATTGAAGTGTGACGTGCTGCAATACCAGAATATTTGAAGGCCTGTCTTTAACCATATCAATAGCTTTCCTTCGCGAACAGCGTCGGCGGTCAATAATTTCTAGTATGTCTAATTCATAGCACGAGCAGAGCAGTCAGAGTCGTCTCCAAAGTGACTCCCTCCACGAGACAACACGTTTCTGATATTGCGGAGCATTCGCTTGAAGAATGGCTCTCTCCATAGGCACGGCAACGAAGGTTCGATTTACTCCTCATGCACTGTGGCCGAACCTCCAGCACTTTTACATTGAATTGGACAAGAAGCGAGGGGCTCTATGCGAAAGATGAGGGGACAACTTTATTTCTGACGGGCATGTTGTGCCACAACTGTTGCAATGACAGATTCAGTTGGGATCCCCTCGTTGTTAACAATGCGATTACCGGTAAACGGAAATGACGTCTGATCCAGGAAGCCTGTCTAGGGTCTCGTATGGACTTAACTTGGAGTCGACGCCGTGTACGAGGTCTTAGTACACACAGGTGAAACGGTATGAAAGCACTCAACGCGGTTGAAGCAAACGAGGTACACTTAAGCAGATCCTGCACACAGGTCTGGTCCGGTGACCTACGCACTGTGCCTCCTCGTCCGAATTGGCGCACATCGGTGATGGTGTGGAAATGGTTTGACGTGGCTTTTGTATGACCAGGAATCAGCGTGACAGCCTGTGCGTCCGTCAGGAAGCCAGATCTGCTCCATTTATTCAGTCAGTGCAGGTGATATTCATAATACAGTCTGGGCAACGCCCCTTAGATGAACAAGCGATACAGCATCAAGAACAGTCGGGCCAAGCCCCTTGAGCATATGGCGCAGCGCACGAGTGAGGCGCGATACGATACATTCTTTAGGGGCGAAGCTCCCTTAAGGCGGCACCCGTTCGTCCCTCGTAGTCGTAGTCGTAGTCCGTAACCAGTCTTACGCTTTGACCTCCAAGGTGGTGCCGGTGGGAGATTTTTCTTGTGCGTTGTTGAACAATAAAATTCGCAGCGGTAGCTAAAAGCCGACTTCTTCTGTCTCTCATTCCATTAGCAGCCATTCTTACCTCCAAGGTAGTGCCTGGTGAGATTTCTCCTGTGCGTGATTAAACAATAAAAATTTTGTTCAAAACGCCGTTGATGTGAAATAAACCAACGAAAGACGCCAGATGTTTTGTAAAAGCAAAACGGAAGAACGCCAGATGTTTCTAAAGCAAAACGAAAGACGCCAGCTGCTTAACGAAAGACGCCAGATGTTTCTAAAGCAATGGTTTTCTAAACAATGAAAATTCACAGCGTACATGTAAAATTAAAGTGAGCTGCAAGTCGTCATAACTCATCGAACCTTTAGTATAACGCGCCTATCTCACGTCGGTGATGATGTACTGGGCAGAATTCATGGAATTTCACGGTTTACCGATGAACCTCCGCAGCTTCGCCACATCATCATTAGCTCCGTGGATATGCTGTGATTTTTTTCCTTAGCAAAACAAAGAAATGTACAGTTTTTATATATAGTAGGGAAACACGGTGGCTTGAGTGGCACTTTATAACAAATGAAGAACATATAGAAACACGGACAGAGTTAAAGCAATTTTGTTTAAATTCTCGATCATATTCTAGTCATCGTGGCGGTCTTGGCGTTCTCAGCGACCTTCAGGGTGCTGGCGTAGGACTACTCGGCGTGCCCGCAGTAGTTGAGTCGTTACTCGGTGCTGTGTCTTCGACGTGCCGTGCAGCTGTCGAACTATTAATTGGGTCCTACTTTGCTCCTGTTGGGGACAAAGTCTGATGTTGAACCACTCGGTGTGCCCGCGGTAGTTGGGTCATTACCTGGCGCTGTGTCTTCGACGTGCCACGCAGCTGTCGAGGTACTTGTTTCTAAGTTGCTCCCGTTGGGAACAGAGTCCTGCTGGAAGCATTCTCCGTCCGTAGCAGAGCTTGCCGTTGCGCCGGAGGCAGCGCCCTTCCTCTGAGATTACGCGGTACGACCTAGGATATGTTGCCGGCTTCAGAACCCGTGCTTTGGCCCACGAGCCCGCGCTGGACTCTCAAAAGTCGCCCTGATGGAGTGGGGCTAGTGGCTGTGTGGACGATCGAGCCTGACGACGGTTGACGACTCGGTGGGACGGGCCACACTGGTAGCCGGGTAGCCGCGTCCGTACCCGCGACCCTGGAGGATCTTTGCAGGTGCCAGTCCGCATTTCTAAGAGAGGTCCTGTAGGCCAAAAGAGCCAACCAAAAATTCTGCTCAGCTTAGGTATCCTTCCTAAGAATCTCTTCACCACCTGCAGCCCCTTTTCAGATAGCCCATTAGAACGCGGGAACCATGGGCTTGAGGTAATGTGCTTGAATTCGTAAGTGCGCGCAATGAAGCGAATTCACTGGTCAAAAATTGAGGACCACTGTCCGATAGCCCCTCCATAGGTATGCCATAACGTGCAAAGATAGCACTAGTGGCGTCGACGGCAGTCCCGCAGTAATGTCTCGGAGGCATTCGACTTCCGGGAACTTTGATAATGCATCGTAGACACACAAGGACTTCCCGCCATAGCAAAAGAGGTCTATGCCTACGCGATACCAAGGTTGGTCAGGCACGGAACGCATCACAGGCGGCTCCTTCGGCTGGCTGTAGGCGTATTTTATGCATGTGGCACATCTCTCGGCGAATGCTGTATTTCAGAGTTCATGCCAGGTCGGAAAACGAGACGACGAGCCCTAGCTTTACATTTGGTGACTCCTAGGTGCCCTTCATGGATCCTATGCAACGGCTCGCGCTTCATGCTGCCCGGAATTATGACCTTGAGCCCCTTAAACAAGACGCCGTGAATGGAAGACAGCTCGGGTAGAAAAGGCTTCAACAGGCCCTCTATTGGTTCACCCGTAGTCAAATTCTGCAGCACTATTTTCAAATAGCGGTCTTGGGCAGTTTCCTCGGCAAGACGCATCCACGTTCCCTCGCTGATAAATGAGGATACCGCACTTACGGCATGCACTTCTGCGCCATCCGTGCTGACGTCATTACTGCCTTCACTGCTGGGGGCTCTCGACAGCATATCTGCGAGCATGAGCTGCTTCTATGGAACGAAATGCAGTTCAAAGTTATATCTAAGCACTCGCATGAAAAAACGTTGCAGCCAGGCTGGCATGTCGCCGATCGCTTTCTTTGATTTGGCAATCACAGGGTGATGGTCCGTTTCAATGATGACCGTTCGGCCGCACAGAAAATTGTCCAATTTCCCGCAGCCGTATGCAATGGTAAGGGCTTCTTTTTTCTGTTTGGGAGCAGCGCGTTTCCGCTCCAGACAGCGTTCTTGATCCGTATGCTACAGGCTTCCACGACCCGTTGTAGTTCTGCAACAGCGCGGCACCTACACCACTGTGTGATGCATCACATTAATCTTTGTTTCTCTTGCCGGGTCGAACACCGCCATTAACAGATGGCTACACAAGCTGTGGCATATTTGACGCCATTCTTGTGCGTGATTTGGAGTTCATTCGAACACCGCATCTTTCTTTATTATGCTGCTCAGTAGTTTCATCCTATCCGCTAATGTGGGAATAAACTTGCCGAAGTAGTTCACAACCCCTAGCATTCGTTGTGCTGCTTGCTTGTCGCGTGGCTCAGGAATCTATAGCATTGCCTGAATGAGTGAAGGATTCGGCCTGATGCCTTCCGCAGAGATTACGTCGCCTAGGAAGCTTATCTGAGTGACGCCAACGACGCATTTAGCTGGGTTAAACGATAGTCCTGCCTTTTCGGCAGCCTTCAACACTTGCCTCAGTCGTTCGTCGTGCTCTTGCCTCGATGATCCCCAAACAAATATGTCATCGACACAGACTTTAGTTCCAGGCAAAGCCTAAGATGCCAATAAGGGCTTTGTGAAAGACCTCAGAAGCTGCTGATATGCCAAACGGCAATGGCAAAAAACGGTAACGACCGAAAGGTGTCGCGACAGTGCAGATTCTCGACGTTTCGTCATGCAGCGGAATTTGGTAGACTCCAGAATTGCCGTCTAGTCGCATGAACACCTTAGCTCCCGCGAGCTCTGACTCGATATCTTCGCTCCTTGGCATTTCGAAGTGTTCCCGCTTCATGGCCTTGTTAATTTTACGCGGGCCCATGCACACGCGCCGTTTTCCACCCTCCTTGCGCTCTATGACGAGAGGGCTCACTCATTCTGTAGGTTCCGTGACTTGTACAATTATGCCTTCCCTATGCATGCGATCCAGCTCCTTTCGAAGGGACTCCGTCAAGTCCAGCGTACTCGACATGCCGTCTGGACGATTGGGAGTGCACCTTCACGCAGGACCATGCGGTAGTGGCGTTGGAGACAACCTGCGCCAGCAAAAAGATGGCAAAACTCTGTCACAACTCCTTCGGAACTGCTTTGCGAAATGTTGTCCACCTGTCGCGCGACTATTCCGAGCGTCTGGCATGCCTGCAGACTGAGAATCGCTTGAGCTCCCTTGCGGACAATGAAGAAGTCTTGAACGGAAGTACGGTCATGCAATGTCACTTCTTGCCTCACGATACCCATGTGTTTGGTCTCGTTTGCACCGTAGGAGCGTAAGACTGCACTGGTGGGCTTTAACTGTGGCTTGCTGTTCAAGCTTACGTACAACGCGGCTGGGAGCAAATTAACCTGAGACCCAGTGTCCCCTTTGAAAGCAATAAGATTTCCTCAAAGTTTTGCCGTTACTATACAATCCGATCGACTGCTCTTACTACCAATCGTGAGAACTTCAAAATCATCATCGCTGCCGTGTAGCTCACCTATTTGCGGCTTTGTTTTGCAGTATACGAAAAAGTGATTTTTCTTATTACACGCGCGGCATGTTTGTCCGTGCGCTGGGCATTTGCGCGGTGCGTTCGCCCGGCCGCACTTTCGGCATTTGCAACTCTTCTGCTACTTAGCCTGTGAACTGCCACGTGTCTTGAGCACGGCATCTACTGGTTTCTGCTCTCTCGTCCAGATTTCTTGGTTTGCTGCCGTTATCTCAGCTGCCTTGCATACTTCCTCGGCCTTTTGCGACATTAACTTCTTGTCGGACTAATGATTCTCTCGAGTCTTGGCGTCGTTTGTGCCAAAAACCATTTGGTCTCTTATCATTGAATCTCCTTGCTCTCCAAAGTTGCATGCTCCTGCTTCGTCTTCAAGTCTCGTAAAAAATGTTCAAAAAGCTCACCTGGTTCTTGTTTCGCGTACGAAACAGATAACGCTGATGTAATTCATTGACGTGTGAAGCGCAGTAGTCGTTCAAACTTCTTTACTACCGCGTCATAGTCATCCTTGTCCAGGTCTTCGGTGAAGCTGAAGGTGTTGTACACCTTCTGTTTTCGTCGAAACACCACGTGTCTTCGTAGGCTTTGTCGCTGTCAAAAAGAGCTCGAAACGTTGCTTGAAAAGGCCCCATTGATTGCCTATATCGCCTTCCAACTGGTTCTGGAGGCTTCACGAATTCCATGCTGGCATTCCGCGGATGAGCGGCTGGGGTACGGCTAAATGCTTCTGACACCATGTATGGGACCAGGGATCAGCTTGACAGCAGGTGCCTTCGTCAGGCAGCCAGTGCTGCTCCATTTATTCAGTCAGTGCCATTTATAATACACTCTGGGCAATGCCCTTTAGATGAACAGCGATAGCATCAGAACAGTCGGGCGAAGTCCTTTGAGGTTATCGTGCGTAGCGCACGAGTGAGGCGCGATACGATACAGCTTTAAGTTCCTTCTGGACGACAGCCTACGCGTTCGCGAGCCTGATGATCCTCCATTTGCAGGCATCAGTGCAACAGCAATGCTGCTGACACCACTACGGAAAAATGCTAACTGTTGACTTCTTCCTTTTTAGTGGACCAGTGGGGAGTAGTGGGATTTACCCAATTACTGTGGGACATAACCGTTTGTGATGACCTGTTTATGATGGTTTTCCGGAGGTTTGCCTAGGCTCTGAGGACTTAGGTCCAGTTCCGAGGTCATACTGGCTTGGGCCCATGTTCGTGCCCTGCACTTAAACCTCCATACTGGCCTCAGGTTGGGAGGCTGCGGCACGACGCGTCGCAAGGCCTAGCGTGGTGGAACGGGGCCTGGCCTTTTGGGCCTCGTGGCTCTCTTGGGGTCGCCGAAACCTCAACAGGGGTTAGTAAGAGCGCTCACCTCCATGAAGGTGTTCGCGCTGTTGAGGGCACTCGCGATACCAGCAGCTGCCATTTTTCGCTGTCGCGGCACGGAGCCGAAGCGAAGTGGTGCCGCACTCCAAGACCCCTAGCGGTCAATCTCCCGTTCGGTGAGCGCGTCACCGCGAACCCGTGCTACAGTGGCTAGAACAGGGGAAGTCTGATGAACGCGCCGGCTAGCGCGTGCCGCCTCAGAAGCAAGCCGCCAGGTGGCGATGGCACGAGCTTGCACGTCGGCCGCGGAGGCAAATGCGCTGCGTGGGGGCTGGAATCGTCCGCACGCGCAGGCAATGCGCAACTTTTTAAATAGTATTGTTGGTCGGTGCATGGCCTCAAATGGCGCCGGAGTAATTATGCTAGCTTCTGGAACTCCAAGCGAGCGCGCGACGCCACTGAAGTATTTTAGCGATGTGATCAAGGCATGGTAAAGAACGACAAACTCAGTTGTGAGCGATTATTTGCAACATCTTGATGGCTACCTCAGTGAACCATCATCTCTTCAAGCACTCGTCTGTAAATAACACCCATCATTCGTAACGATATAAATGAGTCGCTATAGCCACTTTACTTCTGCCAACACATAACCAAACACAAACACAAGAATTCCGAGCGGTAACTCGGAAGAAAACATTTCATTTTCTACACACGAGTCTCACGACACATTAGGAATGGTGACTAATTATCTGTCCACAACAATACATTCACACTCATCGATGTTGCTGAGCGTGATGCATATGA
Organism: Rhipicephalus sanguineus; assembly: GCF_013339695.2. Classification (NCBI taxonomy): domain Eukaryota; kingdom Metazoa; phylum Arthropoda; class Arachnida; order Ixodida; family Ixodidae; genus Rhipicephalus; species Rhipicephalus sanguineus. The sequence continues at coordinate 344,350 of NW_023614913.1, forward strand.
GCTGGCACGTTTCTTTTGTTTTTATCCAGGAGAAAACGTTTTATAGTCCACAAGCACATCACAGGACATTGTCTGTCTTGGGCTGTAAACATAAGTGACGCGCCTGAGCTTCAGGTGCTTCTCCTTTTCACGGGAAGAGGATCCCTCCTTGTTTAGAACCTTCGTGTAGAAATGCCAGTAGGTGAGCAGAAAGAACTTTTGTCACCTGCTTGGTGAGGCTCGGACCATGTTGTGCGCACCCCAGTGTGACGTCGTTTTTATGCAAGCAGGAGACAAGCTCTTCCAAGCTGTCGCTGTGCAGCTCGTTGTAACTAAACCACATTGAAAAGTGATTTCAAGGGCGTCAACAAGCGAGAACAGCTTCTCCGAAGGGCAAAGGAGGCCCCCGTTGTCGCAGAACTTGGTGAGCATCGCCAGGTATTCCTTAGCTTCGTCTGCTGGAACGAGGAGCTCGTCTAAGCATTCCTTACACGCAGTCTTCAGGATTGTTTTGCGTGCAACATAACCTGCCATGAAAAAGACTAGCCGCGGGTCGCTCAGCTTTTCAGGGTACTCATGGCTAGGGAGCATTTCAGCCTTCTTTATCATGTTAGAAGCTTCTTCAACTTTACCATTGTCCAGCAGTGCTTCCAGCTCCTGGCTTGCATCCTTAGCACCGAGAAGAAATGTCAGATTGCAAAAAGAAACGAAGACGAACGTGCGCGACTCACCGCCGGTCAACGTCCAAACAACGCGGGTGGATAGATGGATACTATGAGCGTCCCCATTATAACGGGCGGTGTCATGTCTGCCACCATGCTCGAAGGAAGAAAAAACTTCCTTGTTTCATGCTGGCCTAATACCTTATCTACATTGATTAAATCTATGTTATTATACCAAAAAATTAGAAATTCACGGTCTATCTCTCTGCCTCTTAAGGCAGAATGACCTTATTTCTTTCCCCGTTATTTATTTTTGTACTTTATCTCTACTTTTCTGCCCCAATACTCTAACCGTCTCTTACTTATTTCTATCGCGGACGTGTTGAGCTTTCCGTTGTAAAACCCAAGGCTTCCTGTAGACTCGTGCCCACACGTATACCTGAGTGAATATCGCCACATTCAATCAGTACATGTTCCATTGTTTCCTTAGTTCCCCCGCAGCATGTACATTGTTTTTCTTCGTTACTGAATCTCGCTTTATAACTACGCGTTCTAAGGCAGCCCGACCTTGCTTCAAACAGTAAAGCGCTTCCCCTTGAATTTTCATGAAACCTTTCCCTCCTTATTTCGTTTTTTCCCTTTCGGTAGTTCATCAGAGCCGGCTTCTTTTCCATCGCTGTCATACAATAAGTCCTCTCCGCCTCTCTGAGCTTCCGCTTAATGCTCCTTGTTGCCATATCGCCCGCACTGCTAGCGTATATTTACTGGTGAGCCTCCTAGTTCTTTTTCTCCACTGCGTGTCAACGCTTTTTGTATACAAATACCTGAAAACCTTCTCTGCCCATCTACTCTTCTTCATTTTCCTCAGCCTCTCTTCGAATTCATTTTGCTCTGAGCTTCCCTCACTTCAAAGCCTGTCCATCCCATATCACCCTTTACCGCCTCATTTGTCGTCTTCCCGTGAGCGCCCAACGCGAGGCGGCCCACCGTCCTTTGATTTACATCCATTCCTGATTGTACCTCTGACTTCATGCACACCACTGAGTTCCCAAATGTAACCCCCGGGACCATCACACCCTTCCACAACCCTCGAAGCACCTCGTACCTATTGTGTCCCCATAAAGCTCTGTGCTTCATAATTGCAGCATTCCTTTTCCCTTTGCTACCGATGCTTTCTTGTACCTCCATATATCTATCCCCCTCATTTACCCATACTCCGAGGTACTTGTACTCGCTTACCCTCGGTATTTTTTGGCCCTGTATGTAGACCGCATGGTCTTCGTGATCATCGAATACCATCAATCCACATTTTGTTGCACTAAATCCTAGTCCTAGAGCCTCACATTCCCTTCCGCATATATCTGCCAGTCGCTGTATATCATCTTGACTGTCCGCAAATAAGACAATGTCATCAGCATAAAATAGACCTGGAAGCTTCTGCTCAACCATCGTGCCGACCTGTATGTCCGACAAATTAAATCCAATTTTCGTACCTTCTAGTGCTTTTTCCATCCTCACCATGTACAGCATGAATAACAGCGGGGACAAAGGACATCCCTGTCTCAGCGCCTAGCTAATTTCAACGCTGTTCTTGCTACTTATTTCTTCCCATTCTATACAAACTGTATTTTCTCGGTATATTTCCCTCAAAAGCTGTATACAGTCGTCCCCTATGCCACTTCTTTCAAAATATCCCACAAAATTTCCTGATTAACGTTGTCATACGCCCCGGTGATATCTAGATAAGCTACGTATAAGGGCCTGTTTTCTATTTTCGATATTTCTATACACTGGGTAAGAACAAACAGATTATCGTCTAACCGCCTGTCGATTCGAAATCCATTCTGAAATTCTCCCAAAATATCATTTTGTTCTACCCACGCTTCTATTTTAAATTTTACTGCCTGCATCACCAACCTGTATAGCACCGCCGATGTAATGGTTAGGTCTATACGAGCGAATGTTATCCTTTCTCCCCTGCCTTTATAGATTAAGTTCATTCTACTTTTCGCCAACTGTCTGGTATTTCCCTCTCCTGTAAGCACTTTTCTACGGCTTTCAGCAGTGCTTCTTTAGTGTTATGTCCGAGTTCGTTAATGAGGCTGACGGGAACCCCATCTAAGCCCGGAGTAGCGCGCTTAGGAATTTTTCCTTCGGCCTTCTTCCAATTGAAATTCTCTAGTACTACATCTTCGTCAGTTGCACTCCTTTGCGTACTTTTACTCACCGGGGGAATCCCTTGGGTGACCTTTTTAAACGAATCGGCTGTTATCTTCTAACGTGGATGGATGGATGGATGCTATGAGCGTCCCCTTTATAACGGGGCGGTGACAAGTGTGCCACCAGGCTCGAAAAAAAAAAAAGAAAACCTTTACTCTCTTTTTCCTTTTTTTTAGCGTTGGCCTAGTGTCTTTACTTCAATTAAAACTATTTTACTCCAGAAGACAAAAAAAAAACCTTAAGTTTTCAGCTTCGTTCTGTGCCCTTTACGGCAGAATGTCCTTATTTTTTTTTCCCCATTATTTATTTTTGTCCTTTCTCTCTAGTTTTCTGCCACCAATACTCTAACCGTCTCTTACTTATCTCAATCGCGGGTGTGTTCAGCTTTCCATTGTCTCTAAAACCCAAGGCGTCGTGTAGGCTCGTGCCCAAACGTACACCTGGGTGGATGTCTGCACATTCAATCAGAACATGCTCCGCCGTTTCCTGATCTTCCCCGCAGCACGTGCATTGTTCTTCTTCTTTACTGAATCTCGCTTTATAACTACCCGTTCTAAGGCAACCCGATCTCGCTTCAAACAGTAAAGCGCTTCCCATTGAATTGTCGTAAAATGCCTCCCTCCTTATTTCATTTTTGCCCTTCCGGTAGTTACTCAAAGCCGGTTTTTTCTCCATAGCTCTCATCCAGTAAATCCTCTCCGCCTCTCTGACTTTTCGCTTAACGCTCTTTGTTGACATACTGCTTACACTACCAGCCGTATATTTACTAGTGAGCCTCCTAGTTCTTTTTCTCCACTGTGTGTCCACGCTCTTCCTATACAAGTAACGGAACACCTTCTCTGCCCATCTACTCTCCTTCATATTCCTTAGCCTTTCTTCGAACCTTATTTTGCTCTGAGCCTCCCTCGCCTCAAAACCTGCCCATCCCATATCGCCCTTTACAGCCTCATTTGTCGTCTTCCCGTGAGCACCCAACGCGAGGCGTCCCACAGTCCTTTGATTTATATCCATTCCCGATTGCACCTCTGCTCTCATGCACACCACTGAGTTCCCAAAAGTAAGCCCCGGAACCATTACACCCTTCCACAGACCTCGATACGTATAACGACTGCGCGCGCCCACGTATAAACGACTGCGCGCGCCCCTCGCGGTTCGCTCGCGGCGGCTTCAATGCGCTCCGTAGGCGCCGCTTGCCGCTCATCACATTTCCCCTATTCTAGCCACTGTACCCGTGCCAACGGACGGGGGCTTCGAGGGGGTTCCACCCCTTCACGCTTCGCCGCTCGTCGCTGTGCCGCGTCCGGGGAAAGGGAATCCTGGGGTGCCTGACGCCAGGTGATTGGACCTTTAAGCCCCACTAACGGAGGCAACGCACACGTTTGGACCCTGCTTCGCGTAGACAGCATCCCTGGGCTGACCCACCCAGGGCAGATCGGCGGTCGCCTTTTCCTAATTTCTTTCCTAGTTTTCCTGTCTCCTACTCCCTTCAATTACTTCCTAGTTTTCGTAGGCGGCCTGGGTTACCATTGTGTAAATAGCTAACCTTGGCCTATGCGCATTGGGTTATAGCAGTGGTGTACGGCTGGCGTCGGCGTGTTTTTCGGCATCACGAAGATTGTAGCACCCCTGGCTCGGCTCCATTGCGGGTGGCTGTCACCACTGCTGAATCAAATTGAACTACAATGCCTAGAGCCTTTCCTAAGTTAACTGATCGTTCCGACTCAAAGCGCCTACGCACCGAAACACTGAACTTTCTCAGCCGAGCAATGGAAGTATTCCCCACTATGCGCACATTGAGATGAGTAACGAACCAGCTAGAACCGTGTCCCCTTTTGTAGTTGCCAGATCACTAACACACACCATAGGTGTTAGCTATAAGATTACTGTCACGAGCGATAGCAGACGACGCTCGGTTTGTGTCTCGCGCTTTCGCGCGAAGAAAACGAAGAAGATCAATGCCGAGCTCGCGCGCGCTCGGGAGATTCGAAGAATAAAGAAAAGGGTCTGGCAGTCCCTTCCTGGTCTCCAATGTGTTCGGACGTCTTTCTTACGCCGCCTCGGAACCCATAGATTCCGACGGCCACAACGGCACGTCACATTTGGCGCCCAACGGCTCGGGGTGAGCTAAGAAGACGTTCATATTTTCTATGTGGGGACATCGCTCTGTACGCGCTCCGTTGGCTGAACCACTGACTTCAGGACAACGTCGGCTCCGTGAACCCAAGATGGCGACCGCCCCGTGTTCCATCGACGTGTTCGAACAGCTGGATGACGCCGCCAGCGTGGAAGCCTACAGGTCAGCTGTGTCCGAAGCCGATGCCCTGAAGACCGAGGTAGATCAGCTCCGGCGCGAATTGGAGGGACTCAAAACCATGATTTCGAAGGACCGCGACGCCGCTAAAGCCGACGACGCACCACAGCCACCTCTTGACCCGCAGCTGCAGGCAAGTCACAACTTCTTTTGCAACTTACTCGCTCCACTTGTAGAACGCATCGAGCGCTTGGAGTCGAGAACGCATGAGGATTCTGACGCCGCATCATGCACGAGTGCAGAGGAGAGCAATGCGTCGATGAATTTTCAGCGCCGCTCGCAAAATCAACAAAGCAAAGCCAGAAGCGACAATGTCCTATGCGTGTCTAACGGGGAAGACGCTCGCGAGCGACTTTCAAGTTTCGCGACGAGCTCCTTACCGCATCTCGGAAAAGACCTAAACGCCTGGTTTCACCAAGTCGACTATTGGTTCAAAACTTTCAGCGTTCCTGAGGAGGTCGCCATACCGTTCATTATTTCGAGGCTCCCAGCTAAAGACTTTACATGGATGCGTCAGCACACAAAGGTGGCTGCTATCACTACTTGGGCTGATATGAAAGCAGCGTTCCGCCGACGTTATAGCATGGATTGCGATGTAACGTCTAAGCAGCGAATGCTCGGAGCAACGCAACGTGCTGGAGAGTCCTGCACAGACTTTGCATACCGCAAGTTGGACTTCATGGAACAATGCAATTATCCTGTAATACAACAAGAGAAGTGTCAAGCCATCATGGCTACGTTATCACCTAAAGCAAAGAAACATTTCTTCGATAAGACTTTTAGGCAGTTAGACGACATGATAAGTTCCTTTCTGCGCTTTGACCAGATCAGAAATTCTGAGGAAAGTGTTCAGACTGTGGTTGCGCAAGGATGCGAGAGTCCGTCCGGAACGCAGTCCGCCAAACGCCGCGTTGACTCGAAGCGTTCGCCTCGAAAGCTTCTGCGCAATCGTCAGCGCACGAGTAGTATAGAGTCGAGTGGTTCCTCAGATGATCAAACAGCTCAAACAAACGCGCCTAAAAAAGAAGACACAAAGGGCAACCGGTCTCCGTCGTGGCATTCGACTCGTTCAGCAACGCGTGTTTCTGAAAGTACACATGCAAACGCCTCCAAAATCCGTAAGCTGTGTTTGAACTGCTCCAGAAGCGGTCACTTTGTCACGCAGTGTCGCTTGCCGCTAACTGCCGAATTTCTGAAGTGGCAGGAAGAGTTTGAGTCTTCCAGTCCAAAACAGCGGGGAAACGAACAGCTGGTGACGCCAATGCCCTCGAGCAGTCACCAGTAATTGAGCAGGTGTCGTGTGCTACAGAAGCGGGTACCTTTTGCGTTCCTGTCACCATCAACGGCCAAACAGTTAACGGCATTTTGGACTCTGGAGCTGTGAAAAGTTCGATTACGGCACCACTAGTTCAAAAATTCAAACTAAGCATTGAGCCTTCGTCCCTACGTTCGGTAGGAGCAAGCGGCCATCACCTGCAATACTTGGGTCAAGTCAGAGCCGTACTAGTAATAGTGGATGACTAAGCACTGCAGCATGCCTTTGTCATTGTTCCCGGTTGCCTCACGAAGGAATCCTTCTAGGCGACGACTTCTTGCGGGCCTCAAGAGCTGTCGTCGACTGGGACTCGGAGAGCTTTGCGGTATCTGTTCCTCAAAGACTACGCAAGGTCTACCTGGTTAGGGAGCAAGCACTGCCAATTTCATCACAGAAGTTAGTTCCCGTGGCCTGGCATCGCATATCGGAAGACGAAAATTGCGTAATGGTCATCACAGGGACGAAGCTCTTGTGCGACCACATATCACCCCGCCACAAACTGCTTGTGCGAAAGGGCCAGTGTGCAATCAAGCAGATGACTGCTATGACTACCGCCGGGGGAGAAAAGTGGGCCGATATTCTCCCATAAGTTACATTCGGCTATAACACCGGTACCAAGGCACGGTTCGTCAAACTCCGTTCCTCCTGGTGATCGGTAGGGATCCAGTGCTGCCACTAGACGTTGTTTACAGCCGCCACAAACACGAAGAGCTCAAAGAAGAATCAAGTTATTTCGCGGTAGCGCGTGAATGACTACATAAAGCCACAAAGCTCGCTGCCACGTTCATCAGGCTGGCTCTATAAAACAAAAAGAGCACTTCAACTAGCACCCCAAGGACGATGTGTTTGAGAGAGGGCAACTGGTGCTCCTCAAGGATCCTATCTGAACCCCATTGCTCAGATGGATCAACCTCATGCTTCGGACTAGAGCGCACATGTGGGCCGTGAAGTGTAAATAATCGTTAGTGTTTGTGATACTTTTGAGTGCGTGAAAGTGGAAAGACTTCGATTGACTTTTGTAAATATTTATAAACCGGACTGTTCATGTTAGTTTAGTTAAGTTTCACCAATATTCTGTTTTAGTGTTACGTGATGTATTACGTCGGGACGACTACTTTCAAAACCCGGGCATGTCACGAGCGATAGCAGACGACGCTCGGTTTGTGTCTGGCGCTTTCGAGCGAAGAAAACGAAGAAGGTCGACGCCGAGCTCGCGCGCGCTCGGGAGCTTCGAGGAATAAAGAAAAGGGTCTGGCAGTCCCTTCCTGGTCTCCAATGTGTTCGGTCGTCTTTCTTACGCCGCCTCGGAACCCATAGATTCCGACGGCCACAACGGCACGTCACAATTACTAAAATGGCTAGTGGAGTCCCCTTCTTAGAATTTAGCGAGAAGACGCAATTTGAAAAAGAAAAGAACCTCATCAACTTCGGCGACGTCGCTACCACTATAACACCCCATAGATCCATATACTCCGCTCGTGGAGTCATATCGGACGCGGAGCTTCATTTTCTGACCGACACTGAACTTCTCGAACGGCGGACGTATCTGAACGTGACCAATGTTATGCGGATCGTCATCTGAAGAAATAATCAGGGAAAACCCACTAAACACTTGGTACTAACTTTTGCCACTTGCGAACTACCACAAGCATACGAACTGGCTACATAAAGAATAAGGCCATATATTCCGAACCCCCGCCTATATTTCCATAGTCCGAGATAAGGCCGCGGATCTCAGAGCTACGGTGGTTGAACTAGCTGTGCCAAATGTGATGTCCAAGGTCATGCCTCAGACGCCTGTAATGAAACGCCACATTGTGTAAACTTCCACGGAGACCATGCTGCATATCGATGCTCTCATCAGAACTGGAAAAAGGAAAGAGGTAGTATCGCATTGAAGGCCTGAGACATCTCATTTAGAGAACTACCTAGAAGATGCTCGGCATTTCACGGCACAACCTGTACTGATGGGGCGTGTCGGAGGGCAGCGTCACATCGCCCTCCTCCAGTTTCCCAGCCCATGCGAAGTGAGCCCCGAGTCGTGGTGAGTCGTGCTGGCTGTCTCTGTGGTGGCAGCGATTAAGTCCGCTCCACCCACCAAGCCACAGAGCCCGGCGACTCTAGGGACGTCAGGCCTCACGACGACGCCTCGATAGGCAGGGTCGGAAACGGAAACCAGCCCGCATCCGCGGACATCCAGTGCCTCGCACGAGGCAACAGACACCACTGAGTACCCCTGGTGCCAAAATACCGGCGCGACTCCTTTGTCTGTGCCAGAAAACCAAACAGCCCATAATGGGGCCTGGTGACAGTCCTGCTGGTTGAGTGACCACTATCCGCCTAAACACCTGGCACTAGCTCTTCGTACACACAGAACCATTTAAAAGCCAATATGAGCCCCGCCATAGTGGCCTAGTGGTTATGGCTCTCGAGTGTTGACCCAAAGGTCGCGGGATGGAATCCCGACCGCGGCGGCTTCATTTTAGATGGAAGCGATAATGTTTGAGGCATGTGTGCTTAGATTTAGGCACACGTTAAGAAACCCCAGGTGGTCGAAATTTCCGGAGCCCTCCACTATGGTGTTCCTCATAATCATATCGTAGTTTTGGGGCGCTAAACCCGAGATATTATTAATAAATAAAGGCAATATGAACACAGAAATAATACAGCAACCTCGATGACGTGCAAGAACTCCTGCAGGAACACTCACCAAAAATGGTTTGTGTACAAGAAACAGACCTAAATCAGCACATAATAACTTTCTACGATAGTACGCCATTTTCCACGATGACCACCACAGCGCTCTCGCATCGTCTGGTGGTGTTGCTAGCATAATAGATAAAGGTGTACCTTGTCACGCTTTGCAGTTATAAACGCCCCTGGAAACAGTAGCTGTTGTTTTAAGCAATCTGGTCGCCATCTGCCCACTTCATATACTGCTGAAGAAAATATGAAGACCTTCAGGCGCGTCGCAATGCAGAACACCGAGTTTCTGTTGCAACGAGTCCTGCATTTCATGCTAAAGAAATGAGGAGAGTCGTCCATGAAACCCTGCAGCCTGGTTCTTGTTGACCTGAAGGCGTTGCTGCCTTGTTGGAGAAAGGGCCGAAGTACAGCGTTCCACTCAAGATCCCGACACACGAACTGCACGCGCTAAAGAGCAAGCTGGCTTATAAAGCTGGTGAAGATACTGGAAGGTGCCTTTTAGATGGTGTGGACATCATCGTGAGAACTGCACGGAAAAAGGACCTTCTTCCAAAGGACAGCACTCAGCAAGTCGTCTACTACTTTGAAAGGAACGACCTTAGACTGCTACAAGCAGATAAAGAAGGTGGATTCGTGGTGATATCAATGTCATCGTACAAAGAAAAGGTCGCTCAAGCATTATCGAAGAACTTTGTACAGGTGAGCCGCAAAGCCTGCTGAGTGAAGACTAAGGCGATAGCCATGTGTAACGAAATGGGGCTCTCCAGATTAGCTAATGCAATTAGCAAATGAAAGAAAGGTACCTTGGATGTGTTTTTCGCTGTTAAAACGCACAAGCTGAATATGCCGTTCAGGCGTATCGTTAGTGAACGCGTTACGTGGTTACAGCAGGTTAGCTATTTTTTACTTCACCATTGAAAGTGCTTGATTTTCGTGATCCATTCCTAACAAGAAATTCGACAGAGGTTATTGCCGTTTTTAAAGAGCAGACAGAACTAGAATTTTTATTTTCTAGTGATGTCGAGGATTTATTTTACTTCGTACCACATGCAGAGCTGTTATGTCTGTCAGAGAGTGCATTGAGCTTAATGGGACTATCGCCTTTCAAAATTCAGCGGGGATTAGTGCTGAAATGTTTTGTCCCTCCTCGAGTTCTACCTTCGGTCCACAGTCGTATCATTTGATGAAGCTTGTTTGTCCAAAAGAAGGGGATATGCATTGGATCCTGTGTTGCCCCAGTGTTGTGCAATAATTTTTTATCCTCTATTGACCATGATTTAGAATCCACCATTGACAAAGGCACAGTCCTGCGAATTTTTAGATACGTTGATGATTTTTTGGTGATTTTAGGTACCGATTTTAACTTGGCCTATGACAACACTGTGCAAAGCGCCTTGTGCTGCTTTAGAAAGTTAGGAAAAGGCCTTAATTTTACGCATGAGCTGCCCATGAACGATTGTCTCCAATTTTTAGATATTAATATCAAGTGTCTCGAAAGACAGGTCTGTGGATGTATTTACCCAGAGCCAAGAAAGAGTTCTTGTCGTATGGGTCCGCACACTCAAAAACAATTAAGAGGGCTATCGCTTCTCTTTGCCTTGAATCTGCCCTGACTAAGACCCGTGAACACATGGTTGAGACGAGCTTTAGTGTCCAGATTCACAGACTGCAAAACGCGGGTTTTCCCAGCTCTGTTGTGTCTGCTGTAGCAGAAGCATTGCTACAAAAAATGAAAGGGAAAAGAAAAAACACAAAGGCTTGGCCTGAGCACAGGAGACCGCAAGTAGTTCCCTATACGCAACAAGTTGCGCGTGCCCTGAAAAAGGTTGCTGTCATGTATGGCGTGCCTGTAGTGTTCTCGGCACCAAGGAAGCAGAGTGGTTAAGCGCATGTATTGGACGAAAGAAAAAAACCACAGTGTATCTCGTGTATGGCGTGGTATCTCGTAATGCCGCTATATACGAGATACCACTGACTTGTGGGTTGGTTTACGTAGGCCAGACGGGACATTGTGTAAACACTAGAGCGTGATAATAATAATCTGGGGTTTAACGTCCCAAAACCAAGATATGATTATGAGAGACGCCGTAGTGGAGGGCTCCGGAGATTTCGACCACCTGGGGTTCTTTAACGTGCACCTAAATCTAAGTACACGGGCCTCAAACATTTTCGCCTCCATCGAAAATGCAGCCGCCGCGGCCGGGATTCGATCCCGCGACCTTCGGGTCAGCAGTCGAGCGCCATAACCACTAGACCACCGTGGCGGGGCAACACTAGAGCGTGAGAACATTTCAAATCGTTAGAAAAGGGAACAGGATCGAATCTGGCCCTTCACTGTAAACAGTGCAAATGTAAGCCGGTACGGACTGAATTGAGAATTTTGGGCCGAAGTCATGAAAAATGGCACGTGAAATACTAGAAGCCTTTCACATTGCGAGGAACAGCGAAGCGTGTTGTAGTGATAGCTATGTGGCAGTGCGCAGAATGGAACACGATTTCCTGCAATCTTTGTTATAATCTTGAGAAGCGAAAATGACACACCGTAATAGCGTGCCATGTTTTGTGTTATGCCTTTTTGGTTAGTTGGGTTGCTGTGAAGGCGATCATATGACCATGTGACCGCTTGAGTGTATATATTTGAGCCTCGCTTTGGTGATTAAAGAGTTGGTGGTCTAGCCGCTTTCCTGTCTCCTTCGCCATTTCCTGTGTTCGTCGTTTTCGGCTGGGTATATTTCCTTGACGCAATGTGCCTAAGCTCAGATATTCGAACTCTTTTTCAAGCCACGCATGCATCGCAGAGAACACTGATGTGGGCCGCTTCCACAAATTCCTAAGGCGTTTGCCCCCTGTGACGATACAAAATGGTGGTGTTGCCAAACAGAGGAACACATCCAAGGTCGCGACAGTGTAGCGACTAGTGCGAACTAGCATGGCCTTTTAGAGAGTTACTGTGATCACGCAGGCGCTCATTTACGCAGCGCCCCGTCTGCCCAGTATACAATAAATGTATATTATTAAAATAAATGTAATATTCTACAGCTTGAAGCTTTTTTTCACGTCCAAAATGCACAAGGCGAATGTTTCGCTTCGTGTTATTGTTACAGAACGTGATACGTGGAAGTATTGTGGCTCAGGATACATCCAGAAGTGTCTGTCTTCGCTGCATATTCCTGACTCTTTGCTTATTTCAAGTTAGACGGCGGTTGTTGAATTTTTGTCCAAATCTGATCCGATGAGCAGTACAGCAATCAGCATAGACGTAGAAGAGTTCTTCCATTCTCTTCAGCACAACCGCCCCATGTCCACGCTGAAGCAGTGCATCACCACTCATAATAATGCACTCACTGTCAGACCAAGTAGCGCTATCGCTGTCGAAACATTAATTGAACTTTTTAGTTTTTATTTAGGATCTAGGGACATTTCCTTTTACAGCAAATGCTATTTGCAAAATGCAGGCATTTGCATTGGCTCCGGTGTTGCCCCCATGTTGAGCGACATTTACTTAAGCAACGTTGACCGAGTTGTGGAAGAAAGCGTCCAAAACTGAGCAAACAAATGTTTTTCTGTATGTCGATGATTACTTATTGTTTATGAACGACACCCACCGGGACTCAACTGCCGGCGAGATTTCCTACATATTTGAAAAGGAAGATTTCAGCCTGAAGTCCACGCCTCAGCGCATTGACCGAAGGGTGCATCCAGTTTCTGGACCTGTGTCTGATGTTCTCTCCCGCCCATGTATGTTAGAAATATGCCCCAAGGTCTGTAAAACTGCATTTAAATCATTCCTCGGGCCACACTAAACTCGTAAAAAATGCTATAGCTGCGTCATGTTTCCGTTCGGCGATTAAAAAGTCCTGTCCTCACATGATGCACGACAGCTTCAACTCGCAGGCTTCGAAACTGAGGCAGTCTGGCTTCCCAGAGGAAAGGCTTCCTTCTGCGCCGGAAAAGCTGGTGCTGGACATCAAGAAGGGCGGAACCAGGGCAGAACAAGGGTGTGAGCGAGCGCAGCATAGGAACATGGCTGTCCTTCCCTACGTGCATGGCTTGACCCGTTGCATAAAGAGACACATCCCGCTACAATGTTTCTTGTAATTTCTGCCCCTATTAAGCTGGGCTTTGAGCGAAAGCTGACCGGCGTATGGCTAGCAGGTTGCTGACACAGGAAAGTGCCTCTCAACTCCGACACGTTAATTACACGTTAATAAGTACATTTCTTGTACTTCTGTGTGTGGTAAGGGACTGTTACCAACAACCGAAGGAGCAGACATAAAGATGCCGAAGCAGTGCGCGAGAGAGGTAGATGAACGTAAAGTTTTGAGCTTCGGCACGTCGACGGGCTGAGAAAGAACGCGGCCAGCTAGCAAGACAGCTGTACGTTCGGCCTGAGAGAACAAAACGGACCGAGCTGGTGCCACCAGACCAGTCAGGACGAGCTTGTCGTGTCCCTGAGAAGTGCTCCGGAGCGGGCCGTATCGTGCTGTTCCTGGGATGGACGAGCAGCTGATCCTTTTCCAGATTCGGGTCCGGCACCACCACTTGCTGAGGGCATGGCCTTGGTGCTACGTCGGGTGCAGCGTGGGCCTGCGCGTTCCTGATCGAGCAGTTCCCGGTCTGCTCATGCGCTCTCGCACAACTTGATCGTGCACCTTTCCTCACAAGATTGCGTTGTCTGCACTTGCCACGGTACTGTGAGTGAAGTCCGACTGTGAGGACGCGCCGAGTACTCGCGCGTGCTTACTGGGGGACTGTCACATTTAGAACTTTAGGAAGTAATTGCATTGTTTGGCTTTTGAGAGAGAATGTAATTGTAATTTTGTGACGTCGATAAATGTCTTTCTTTTCCTTGACTTGGCTGTTTGTGTCTGAGGGCCGAAGAACCACTTCACTGTGGTATACTGATCGCACTTTCGTATGACCATGCGTATATTGGGCAGACAGGGCGCTGCGCGAATGTCCACCTGCATATTAACTCTTTAAAAGGTCCTGCTTGTTCCCACTTGTCGCTACACTGTCGCGATTGCGCATGTGTTCCTCTGTTTGGCAACACCACCATTTGCTATCGTCACTGGGGGCAAACGCAGTGCGAAATTGTGGAAGCTGCCCACATCAGTGCTCTGTCCGATGCATGCGTCGCTCAGACCTCGATTGCCGTACTTGAAAAGGAACTCGACTATCTGAGCTTACGCAGATAGTTATCAATTTGCTCATTTTTATAACTTGTTTTCTAACCGGTCTCTGATGCACACGAGTCATGCCGCCTTGTTACTTAAGCACGGGCTATGCGCAATAAATGTTTCAGTTGACAGTCAGCGCTTGTCCTGCGTAGTTGTTCCCTTTTTGTCTCTTGTTTTTTCGCGCTGTTTATTATTATGTGTTCATAACCAGATTCTTTCTATTTGTTGCTTGACACGGAGAAGGCTTATGATACTACGGGGTGGTATTGGTATTGAAATACCTCTCACACTTAGGCATCCGTTGTAATATGTGAAACGTGATCGAAAGTTGTCTCTCAAATCGTACTTTCCGTGTTCGAGTGGGGAATGTTTTGTCACTACCGTTTGTACACGAAATAGCAGTACTACATGGTGGGCTGTTGAGCTGTACGCTCTTCATGCGATAGCAACAAATAGGAATGTAACGCGAAGAACGGAAAACAGCTCGAAATTGCCAGCGCGTCGCTCGAGCCCAAAGCACGACGCACGGAGAAAACGCACACTCTCATGCGTCACAGCTCGATACTTCGAAGCGCACTGCTGAAACATAAAGCAGGACGCACGAAACGAACGAACAGGCAATTAGGCAATTACACGAACCTACAGCAGCGATATGCACTGACTCCTTAAGTGTGGCAGAAGCTTCAAGCACTGTCCGAAAGCACAAAAATCCTGTAATTGAGTCGCTGTATTCAGCCTTGTGCAACGTTTATTTATCCAAGCAGCGCATTGTGATATACTGGGTGCTACGTATTGGCGGACCAGCTAGCTGTATCCATCCACCCAAACGTTGGCAACTCATCCATGGCTGTACCTTTAATGGACCTAAAACCATTTCTAATAAAGAAGCTCAGCAATTAGTGGCAACGCTTATGGGATAGCGAAACACAAAACAAAAGCTGGGTGATTCCACGTTAGATCGAACAAACGATGGCTGGTCGACCTCTCAAATTTATTTCAAAATTTATATTATTGCCTGATGAGTGGAAAGAAGAGACCCGCAATTTTTTTTGCCGCCAAAAATTTTTTCGAACCACAGGAAATCAATAATGACGAAGAGGTGGAGTGGAGCGCTCATCCGCTCTGCTGCTTCGGCCAACTTTCGTTATGAATTGCACAAAATATATTGAAGTTAGGTAGCTGAAATTTATTTACCTAAATATATGCATGTTTTTGCTTCTGCTCAGGTATTTTTAGTTTTTATGTGTAGTGTAGATGTTTTTATAAAAAACCTCAAAAATGGCCCAATCGGCAAAATTTTCTTTACTTTGAAGGTCTTTATCTCATAAAAGCCTTGTAGCAGAGCGACAAAAATTCTGCATTACGTTCTTCGCATGCGTATCTACCAAACTTCTAAATCTTGTATTTATATAACTTCTCAGTAAAGAGATATGATCGGGCTAATTTCAAGAAACACCGAACAATGGAAACTTCTGACGACAATTAAAAAAAAAACCCATTTTTTAAATTTCTTAAACTTTGTCCTCTTATTCTCCTCCACATCATCTTTCACAATCAATAAAAACATGTTGCATAATGTCGTTGCACTAATAGTTACGGCCCCTCCAATAAGACCCTTAGGCAAGGATGGGCAATTCCGACTTCTTGCCCAGCAAGTGTATAAAATACAGGCAGGATTGAATTTCTTTTTATTAAAGGTCAGCAGGTACCTAAAAAGGTGTTAGCGGCACTGAAGACGTTAATTTTGAAATTATTTGGTCACTGCAGCGGCCACGAGCGCGGAGCTACCGAGTAGGCGCGCGCGCACCCGAGATGCTCGTTGTAAGAGACGGCGCAGTGAGAGCTCGTTCTCGCATCCTCAGACCGATTGAGTTCGAAACAGCAACACCTCTCGGGTGACTTGAACGCACGTGCACTGGAGCTTCGCTATTCTATCCGCCCTCTGTTCGCATCTCAGCTAGGCGCTGATAACACGGCGGAGATGGAAGCAAGATGAAAACTCTATAAGCGAGCTATGAGCGCTCGCTTCACGCACGCTGCTGCCACAGAAACTGCGCTGCGCCAGTTGCGATCAGTGGAAAGCATGAACGTGGCGCTCCAGTGGCAAAGCAAAATATGGATTGTCAAAGGAAAGAAAAGCAAAACTATCGGTAACCGGATGCGCTTGTCTATATTAGATGCCGGCAGCAGACGGCGTGAACTGGCCGCGTGTTCGGTGCGCTGTTCACACTTCATTCGGCGCGGATACTTCTTGTGCTTTGCTCTTACTCTACTCCTCCTGTGCGCCTCATGACGAGAAAGTATAGCTCTGAATAAGTCTATTGTGGAGACTACCTTTCGAAGCACAAGAAGCCTAAAGGAGTACAGACACGAATTTTTAAAAAATTTCGGATTGTTGCTCTAAATAAAATACTGGTGTCGAGAAACCTAAAACGACTATTGTGGTGCCTGGGAATGCATCCTATATTTTAATTAGCGCCACCTTAAATAGACACTTTCGGTTTCGATATCGAGGGTGGCTTCTCAGTGTTCTTCATAGCAGTGTGACGTCACGGAGATACAGAAATTCGCGACGTACAAGCGGGAAATCCGATCTGCTCGTGGTGCAATAGACAACGATGAGTGAATTGTCGTCCAGTGACACTGACAGTGATTTCTACGATTTAGCCTGCATGCAGGGCGCAGAACTCGCGAACTCGGAGGAACTGTCTTGACTTGTCGGGATAATGTCCTTGCAGTGTGGCTGGCTTGCAAATGCTCAGCGACGAAAACTTCAAAGTCAAATTAAAATATTTTATACGTGTTCTCCGACTCCAGTGTGTGGACAGCGTGGACACTGCATACGAACGAAGCAAAAAATGTCCCTTTTGCGACGTCTCAAAATCGTGCCAGTACTTCTTTAATTAACGCAAAAAAGCCAAAATTTCGCAGAGTTACCTACCTAGACATAAATGCTTTGAAGGAACGTTTAACGCCCGAAAGATCAGTGACTGTCAGTGAGACGGACTACTTGTGCTACGCGTGCTTTTGCTACCACTGCAATGAAAGATCTTCACGGAACGCACTGTATAACGATGACATTCTTATAGCCCCTGAAAAAGAAATCGACGCAATTGACCAGATCACTACGACTACCGGTGCACGTGCGTTCAAGTCACCCAGAGGTGTTGCTGTTTCGAACTCAATCGGTCTGAGGACGCGAAAACGAGCTCTCACTGCGCCGTCTCTTACAACGAGCATCTCGGGTGCGCGCGCGCCTGATCGGTAGCCCTGCGCTAGTGGCCGCTGCAGTGACCAAATATTTTCAAAATTAACGTCTTCAGTGCCGGCAACACCTTTTTAGGTACCTGCTGGCCTTTTAATAAAAGAAATTCAATCCTGCCTGCATTTTATACACTTGGGCAAGAAGTCGGAATTGCCCATCCTTGGCTAGGGGTCTTATTGGAGGGGCCGTAACTATTAGTGCAACGACATTATGCAACATGTTTTTATTGATTTTGAAAGATGATGTGGAGGAGAATAAGAGGACAAAGTTTAAGAAATTTAAAAAATGGGGTTTTTTTTAATTGTCGTCAGAAGTTTCCATTGTTCGGTGTTTTCTTGAACTTAGCCCGATCATATCTCTTTACTGAAAACTTATATAAATACAAGATTTGGCAGTTTGGTAGATACGCATGCGAAGAACGTAATGCAGAATTTTTGTCGCTATGCTACAAGGCTTTTTTGAGATAAAGACCTTCAAAGTAAAGAAAATTTTGCCGATTGGGCCATTTTTGAGGTTTTTTATAAAAACATCTACACTACACATAAAAACTAAAAATACCTGAGCAGAAGCAAAAACATGCATACACTTAGGTAAATAAATTTAAGCTACCTAACTTTAATATTTTGTGCAATTCATAACGAAAGTTGGCCAAAACAGCAGAGCGGATGAGCGCTCCACTCCACCTTTCGTCATTATTGATTTCCTGTGGTTCGAAAAAATTTTTGGCGGCAAAACAAATTGCGGATCTCTTCTTTCCACTCATCAGGCCATAATATATAAAATCTTGAAATAAATTTGAGAAGTCGACCAGCCATCGTTTGTTCGATCTTACGTGGAATCACCTAGCTAGATGTCATCAACCACACCGTGGTAACTGGCCGCCGATATTAAAAACACGCCACGCAGAAGTAACAGTTTGCAGACCCAGAAGAGGGCACACGCACAGTACACACTCATACCTTTTGTCCGATGGTGATCCACCCTTGTGTGATAAATGCGGCGAGCCTCTCACTGTCGTTCACATGATGTTACAATGCACAGAACTAGACGCTATAAGAAGAGAGCATTTTCCCCTAAAATACCTGCAACAAATACGACTTCATTTTTCATTGTTCTTAACCAAGGAACCTCTGTCTAAACGTTAGTCACTTTTGCGATGTTTAAAATGTGTACACAATTTTGGCGTTATATTTTCAGGCATACCGTAGCGGGGCCTCTCAACAGAGGTTGCTGCTGCGGTAGTTGTATCAAAGGAAGAACCTGCTTCCCGGCCTCGAGCAGGCATTCATTCTAATCACACTTTCCACTTGTTGAAATCATACGCACTTGTCATTCATCAAACAGCCATAGATCGCTTGACGTGTCATTGCCATAATGTTACATTATATACATATCTTTTAGGCTTCTGTGTAGTACGCTATTTTAGACCTCTTTACAGCCATAATAGATTCTGTTCGGCTAACACCACATCAAAGGACATGGTGCTCTTTAGCCACTCCTAGCCCTTGTGCCACAAAAACACTCCCATAGTAATCATCATCATCGTTTTAGTCTTGTATATGCCTGTCCGCTCGTTTCTCGGTGGGAGCGATTGGATACGGTGACATTCTTCATTGGACTGTGATCATTCGACGCATTTCCCATTTTTAACGGTCCCGCTTTCGCTATCTGTATACGCGTTGCCGCTGTGAACGCCACTCCCGTTGTCATTTTTCTTTCCCCGGAGTCAACGTACTGCGCCGCCTTGGCGTATCAAATCCTTCTGCTTCACCCAGTTGCAGTAATCCTGTATCCCAGTGGTCTACGTCATAGTGAACACCACCGCCACACTACGACGTGGCAAAAGCAGCTGCGTGAGCGTAATCCACCAGCTGCGCCGTCTCAATTTTCGCCTATATCTGTTGTCCTTGTTTTCTACGTCGGACGCAAATATCTCAGGCACACACAATTCTCCTGTGTGCAGTATCAAGGCCTGTGTCCTTCCAGCAACGTTACTCAAGGATTGTGGTTCGGATGATATGCGGCTTCGCTGTGGACCCGCCTATCTTCCGACGCTTGATCTTTCGCACTCGGATTAACTGGTCTTTGATATACGTGTTTCGTTTTTGCTGAATATTTAATGCCATAAGGCAGCGGTTCTCAGCCATGGATGTTTCGGGAAACTTTTGTAGACAGGTGGAAGTGACGAGGCACCCTTTACAGTGAGTTAAAAAAAGAGGGGGGGGGGGGGGTCACAAATTAACAATACCTGCAGCATGAACCAGGTGCCTTTTATTTCTCCCTGGCAAAGAATGGGCAAACTGATGTGCCACGCTATTTCAATAGCTTGTCAATAAGTTGAGCTGTTTACAGCCACATTCAACCCCTTTCTAGCTATGTTTACCCTTCAAATATGCAAGCATAGAAAGAGTATGCTCCCGTGTCAATGTGTTAGAAACCTGCAACAAACCCATTACGGCAATCTCATGAACAAGGGAAAAAGTAAGTCAGCTCCGCTGCAATGTGAAAATCTTTGCAGTGCAACATACCGAAAACCAGGAGGGCACACTGTCACGGGACATACCTAGTGCGCCTCCAAAAGGCGTGTTGTCGGTTGTTGTCTTTTGTTTTTAATGCGATAGCAATTATATGGACACTCTCGGCTAATTTTTGCCGTCGCCGTCTGTCGACGCCGCCATGTCGCGGACATGTATGTGTATGTATATATATAAAAAGGTACAAAGAAAAATAAAGCAGAGAAAAAAATTCTGAAGTACCCGACTGCGGATTCGAACCAGCAACCCCTCGATTCCCAGCGCGCTGCGTTAGGCAACTCAGCCACACGCCATGTATACGCCGGCGAAATAACGGCGAGCTGTTTATATTGCTACAAGAAAACGTATATTTACAGATATAACAAACAGAAATAGTGGCTGAGAAAATGGCGGACCGGAGCCTGTCCCTTCAGTACTTCGTCGTTGTCCCTCTTCCAGAGTGGGTCCGACTACTACCTTGTGCCACTGACCCACTGCTACCTTGTGACACTACCCGCGGCATAAAAGCGCCGACCTGGCGCTGGTCACGGAAGTAGTGAGGTGGACGGCACATATGGTTTCAGTCTTACGACGTGCACAACAGTGGATGGCGGTGGCGTTGACTGCACTGAATCGGCGACTCGCTGTATTTCATATGTGAGGTCATTGACCTTCCGCAGGACATTGTATGGTCCGTAATAGCGAAAAAAAACTTTTTGGAGAGACCGATGCGACGACATGGGGTCCACAATAGGACAAGTGAACCGGGTTCATAAGAGACATTTCGATGTCGGCGATCATACAGGTCTTTTTGAGAGGCCTGAGATGCTGTGAGGCGCTCTCGGGCAATCGTGCTGTGTCGGCTCGTGCAATGGCATCGAGAACGTATGTGACAGGCGAGTTTGAACCAGTGGGAAGCAGCGTGTCAAGGGGGAGGGATGGCTCACGTCTGTACAGAACATAAAACGGGGAATAACCTGTGGTGTCATGCCTGGAGGAGTTGTAAGCGAATGTGACGTAGGGCAACGTTGTGTCCCAGTTGCGGTGGTCGGCAGAAGCGTACATCGACAATATGTCGGTGAGAGTGCGGTTCAGGCGCTCCGTAAGCCCATTAGTTTGCCGTTGGTATGCCGTTGCGAACTTGTGGTTCGTAGAACAAGAACGAACAATGTCCTAGATGACCCGGGACAAGAAGTACCGTCCTTGGTCAATGAGAAACTGTCGAGGAGCACCGTGATGCAAGATGTCATGCAGTAGAAAGTCGGCGACATCGGTAGCGCAGCTGGTGGGAAGAGCGCGGGTAATGGCGTAACGTGTGGCGTAGTCAGTCGCTACGGCGACCCACTTGTTCCCGGATGCAAAAGTGGGGAATGGTCCGAGGAGTTCGAGCCCTACGCGGTAGAATCGTTCGGCGGGGATGTCAATAGGCTGAAAGTGGCCGGCTGGAAGCATTGTTGGTCGTTTTCGACGTTGACAGAGGTCGCAGCTGCTGACGTACTTTTGTACGGAGCGATAAAGGCCTGGCCAGAAGAAACGGCGCCAGAGGCGATCGTAAGTGCGCGTGACTACAAGGTGACCGACGGTAGGTTCATCATGGAGCTGGCGGAGAACATCTGCCCGCAAGTCGGAAGGCACGACTAGAAGGCGTTCAGGGCCGTGGGGGCGCATATTGTGGCGGTATAGGACACCGTCGTGAAGGCAGTACAAGTTGAGAGAAGTGCTTGGAGTTGCGGATCTCAGACTGTCAATGATGGGACGTAAAACCGAGTCGCGGCGTTGCTTACAACCTATATCAAAGAAGTCTGATATTGAGAATACCCCAGCCTCAGCGGGTCTCTCTGCGGTGTCGGGTGGATCCACTGGATACCGTGACAGACAATCGGCGTCCTGATGGAGTTGGCCGGATTTGTAAACCACCGAGAAGGTATACCGAGAAGGCGGAGAGACCAACGACCGAGGCGGCCCGTGGGATTTTTGAGCGAAGAGAGACAGCACAGGCCGTGATGGCGAGTTACAACAGTACAGCTGTGGTCGTACAGGTATGGGCGAAACTTAGCAACTGCCCAAACTGGAGCAAGGCAGTCTCTTTCGGTGATTGAACAATTCTTCGCCGTGGACAACAGTCGGCTGGCGTAGGCGATGACGCAGTCTCGTCCGTGTAGACACTGAGCGAGAACAGCACCAATCCCATGGCCACTTGCGTCGGTGCGAACCTCTGTCGGGGTGGTGGGATCAAAGTCGGCTAATACTGGAGTAGTTGTGAGGGCAGTAACGAGCGCCGAAAACGCAGCAGCTTAAGGCGAACCCCAAGTAAAGCTGACGTCTTTCTTTAGTAGTTCTGTGAGAGGACGCGCAATATCGGCAAAATTCCGGATGAAGCGGCGGAAATACGAACACAATACGAGGAAACGCAGGCAGGCAGGCGTACCCCGCACCTCCCCCAATAATGTTACAAGAAAACGTATATTTACAGATATAGAAGCAGAAATAGTGGCTGAGACAATGGCGGACCGGAGCCTGGCCCTTCAGCACTTCGTCGTTGACCCTCTTCCAGAGTGGGTCCCACTACTACCTTGTGCCACTGACCCAATGCTACCTTGTGACAATGTACTCCATGTACCTCTGGCGGTAAGCAAATCTCGGGGGAGCGTGAGCGTGTTTTCTATCACGCAATGCTCCTAACTTTCGATTTGAAAACTGCCCTTGAGTCGTGCACGAAAAAGTGGCCCTTTTCTGTACCCACTCGGGATGTTGAAGGAAAAAAAAGACAAAAAACACCGGGAACACCTTGCATCAGACGCCCCCGTCTGGCTGGAGACGAAGCGGGCAACTCCACGCGCCGCAGTTTAAAAGAAGAAAAATGTTGCAGTGGCTTAGCTCGGCTGTGCCAGGATAACGTAGCGTTAGCAAAGGTTCCGCTAATTATTCTTAGCTTTCCTGATTGTCTAAGATTAGCTTGATTATCATGGTTACTGCTGCTCCAATGACACACACACGGTACACGTATTATGTGGCACATGTATATTTACTTTGCCAGGCAACTACTTCAAGATCCGATGAGTTAAGCTTCTCCGCTCTTCTGCGCCGTTGAGCAGCACTTGCGCTCTCCTTTTCCAGGCTATACTACACTGGCAAACGCCAGTCAGAGGCGCTATCAAGCGGCTCCAGCGCAGTGTCAGACGGCGACTGCACGGCGAAGGGTAATAGCTGTGCGCCCGCCGGCGCCAATACGTCTGCCAATGCTACGACGCCACTACTCTGGAAAGCGCAGACCGGAGGTGGCGAGTCGCCCGCAGCGGCGGCGGAGTGCGCGGGAGTTGCCGGCTCCGGTGCGTGATATCAATGATCCTCGCGCATGCGCAGAACGGCTCTTCTGGATCCACGCGAAACTGGCTCGGCTAGGCCAGTGTAGCTAACGTTACAATATCTTGAGCGTCTAAATTTTTAATTTCCCCATTTATATTACCGCCATTTTCGTGGCCAGTTCCCCGTAGTGGGTAAGAGTCAAGAATTAAGGGTCAAGCAAGCAAGTAAGCGTCTGATTCTTCACAGTCGACACTTGCAGCGTGCTGCTCAAGCACATAGGCGTAACAACTGTGACAGTTGTTAGTTCACGCTTGCTCTGTGTATGCCTGTGCGTTCATTTAGGGCGTCCATCTTTGTGCTTCAGCGGCACGCCGCAAGTATCGAGCAGCTTCGTTCTTCGTGTGACAATTCGATTTCTTGCTATCGCATTCATTGCTTCGCCCTTGCGGCGAAACTGTGACTTCTTTTCGAGGATGGGTTTCCCGAAATGGCTTCCCCAAATTCACGTACCATTTTTCGCGTACCATTTTTGGTTCTCGAATGGGGGATCCCGCGGACTCGAGAACCACTGCCATAAGAGGAAGCGGAGATGCTATATTTATCACATTCGAAGCAGCTTATGGCGGAGTTCAATCCGGTGGTGGTGTTTGGCGTGACCACCCTTACTGCGCATGCGCAAATCCTCTCCACACATCTCCTATCCACTCCCCCTCTTCCCCACTCCCTCTCCCCACATTCTCTCCTCATTTAGATAAAAGGCTCGCGTTAGGTCGTGCACACGCCGGTGTCATGAGTTCCAACGTCAACGTCGGCGCCAGTTGCAGTAACATACCCAGGAATTCGGGACATCGCTTTTAGTTCACCTTCTTTCACACCACGTGGCGTACGGACTTTCAACGTTCAAAATTCGCGCTATGGCGCTTGCCGTGATCGCACGAATCGAGAAAACCATAATACATAAGAAAAAGCACGACGACGATATCCGCTACAACCAGCGAGCGCGAACCTAAATCGACGAGTGATAACTGCAGCGCGTGCCACGAACGGCTTGGTCTGCTCGACCGTGACTCAGCAGTTCTGTTGCAACGAAAGGGGGCATATACAAGTCGTTTGGCTGTGCCTGATAACGACCAACTCTCGAAAGAGCGTACTGCCCTTCTTCTCATCCCCTGCCTCTTCAATATATTTCGTCCGATTATATTGTTGTTGGCTCCCACAAGTTTCTTAAAAGTTTTAAAGCAAGAACGTCCTATAGCGCTGCTGTTTTTGTAGTGTGAAAAAAGCTAACTTCCAGAAAATAATACAATCTTGGGAGGCGGTGATGACGATCGCGGGTTTCAAAATGTCTAGACAGAGGCTTGCCGTCCCTAATTTCAGTTGGCCTCAATTTATGAATTCAATATTTTGCGCTTTTACAAGACGTCTTGCCGTGTTATATTCGCTGCCCACAGACATTTTTCTTTAAAGCTCAATTACCAGCAGAGGTAAAGCAACAATACCTTTGCAAGCACAATATTGTTTAATGATCTCTTTAAAAAGAATAATTTTAATTAAGTCACCTTAGTTTCAACAGCGCTTTTTAGTTTTTAAATAACATAACTAAAGACGCCGGAAAGCACCGACTTCATTATGCTCATGACATGCTACCCAGGCCGCGTTTTCCTCTCCGCTAAGTTTTGGTGAAAGAGGGATGAAACAGATTAGACTGATATAAAGTATCGTAAAACACGCCTTCTTGTTTGACTGCCTATGCTGGTCTGCAACCCTTCAGGGTGGTCTAGTGAATAAGGTGCTTGACTGCTGACCCGCAGGTCGCGGGATCGAATACCGGCCGCGGCGGCCATATTTTCGATGGAGACGAAAACGCTAGAGGCCTGTGTACTTAGATTTAGGTGTATGTTAAAGAACCCAAGGTGGTAGAAATTTCCGCAGCCCTCCACTACGGCGTCTCTCATAATCATATCGGGGTTTTGGGAGGCTAAACCCCAACAATTATTATTATGCTAGCCTGTAGAATTGCAGGAGGTCGCGGCTTGAAACACGGTTCTTGCGGCCAGTTTTATTCTGGACAAAATAGCTTGTTTCTATTTTTAGATGACAAAGTTCGTTAAAAAGTCTCTCGTCAGGACCCATTTAGTATTTTCATTACGAGTTGAAATCTTTTGCTTATGTGAGCAAGGGACCTGGAAGGTTCTCGAAAAGCCGTTTTATTTTGATTCGCTGTGTCGTGCGTTTGTTTACCGATAGACAGCGTAGCACCTCACGAGGCGATGTTTCTGAAATAGTGGATTACACTGAAAGTTGTTAAAGGCAAGCTGAGCAACCTCCCACGAATATATTTCTTTTTTTTGTCAATTAGTTCACTGTTGAGCGTGAAAAAGCGCGCCGAGAGGGGACAGAAAACGAAAAGAAGCACACATACACATCGCTAGTGTGTGTGCGACTCTTACAATAGCGGGTACACCCCACAATAGTGGGGTGTACCCACTATTGTAACACTTGCAAGGCATTGAACTGCCCTGTTACCGTGCTGCCAGAAGGTAAACATTGCTGTCAACGCAGGCCTTGTCCGCCTCGGTGGAGCAGTAATTATGCTGCTCGGCTGCTAACCGGAAGGTCGCGAGTTCGATCCTGGGCGCGGCGGTCGCATTTCGATGAATGCGAAATGCTAGGGGCCCGTGTACTGTGCGATGTTAGTGCACGTTAAAGAACACCGGATGGTCAAGATTTCCGGAGCACTCCACTACGGCGTCTCTCATAATCATATCGTGGTTTTGGGACGTTAAACCCCAGATATTATTAACGCAGGCCTTACCTATGCCACGGCGATGGTCTGCAAGTCTGCAAGCGGAGCTCTTTCCCTGCATTCCGTTACGTACCGTAGACAATGTACATATTCAGTTTTGCTTACGTGATGAGCCCCACTTTTTTTCTGTGTTGGTTCGTGGCGCTTCTAGAGTGGCCGCATTGAGCTTCTCGCAATGGGAGCTTAACTGAAGGCACGTGCTGCAGTCAATGACGCTGAAATCAGTGTGCTGCAGTGCGCGACTCGCAGCTCGCAGAAAGTGTGACCCCCCTCATGGAGGCATGGCCTACTTTTTGATTATTTTCATACTTAGTAGACACGATATTCGCCTGCTAATCGACGGACCGAATTTGTCAGAAATCTTACATGATAAAATTCTTCGGTTTCCTCGCATCACTCATTGCCATCGTCTCAATCGTACAGTAATGCCAATAAACACTAGAGGGTGCTAAGTAATATCATTAATTAAGGCGACAGTGTTGTATGGATTGTGACTTTCAAAGCTCCTAGTGACCCGGTGAGCTTGGAAGGTGGGCTCGTGCCATACCAAGGAAAGATCGAAAGCGCACGCCTCGTGGCTACGTTTGCGAGAAGTACTTCTCGTAGACTAAGCCCTATCATTCGTAGAAAAAAACGCAATGGGCCCCTTATGCATTAGACTAAGTCGACTCGAAGGTGAAAGCTTTCTTCTTGTCGTCATTCGATGTGTCTGTTCTGCCCCACCCCCATGCAAAAGCTTTCCGCACCTAACGTGGTTTTGCACTGCCTCCGTGATTGGCCAACCGATCACAGAGGCAGTGCTATGCGACAATGTCATGTGATGAAGTCACGTCACGTGACGTCATCATGCCGTCATAATTGCGTGATTTTGGGAATGTGTGACGTCATAATAACGTCCCGTCGTGATGTCATCGCGTGATGATTTTTTGTTGACGCCGCCAACGCCGTGGAAGCAATTGGCTGATAAAGTGTGGCGCTGCTGAGTATCGAGGTCGCGTGTTCTATTCCTTGCCACGGCGGTCGTATTCCGGCGGGGACTAAATGCAAGAACACATGCTTACTTAGGTCTGTTGGATGCACGTTCTCGAACCCCGGGTGTTGAAACCTATCACAGAATCTCCCACTGCGGCTTGGCGATAATGACAATGGGGTTATGGCACGTAAAGCCCCTTAAATTATTATTGTTTACGTAGGCCGCTTGGGGGCAACGAAAATAATACATGAAAAACAACCCCGTACACACGCGTCATCATTAATGCGGGATTGTCACGCATAGAGTTCTGCCTAAATTATTATTCTGCATGTTCCATCACAAGCATCTGCTTATCAATAATTCGGAAGTATCCATGTGAATGCGCACATGGATACTTCGGAATTACGCATCCTCTTGCCGCAGGACAAAAAAAAAATCGAGATAGAAAGGGAGAAGGCTATGATATTCCCCTAGTCTTGCTTGCTTTATTCGCTAGGCCACCTTCTGGGGCTGCTGTCGCATCTGAAAAGCTACAGCGCAGTGTGTCTGTATTTTGGCGGTGTACAAGTAAAGAAATGGCTCCTCCTAGTCTCTGTATATATATTTTTTTGCATTTAGATTGCAAGTTGTGATATCCACAACCCGACTAGACGCTTAATACGAGTGCGGTTTAAACCGATGCACCGTGGAGCAAATAAAACAGGTTAAATATAAATGCTTCAAGCTTTCATTTGAGGTTATTCAATTTACACAAACCAACACTCTACCAGTTTCACGCGTTAGTAATTCTACTACTACTACTACTACTACTACTACTACTACGACTACTGCTGCTACTACTACTACTACTACTAATATTAATAATAATAATAATAACAATAATATTAATAATAATAATTGTTTTTATTGTTATTAGTAATAGTAGTACTAGTGCCGTTTAACGTCCCAAAACCACGATATCATTATGTGAGACGCCGTATTGGAGTGCTGCAGAATTATTGACCACTTAGGGTTCTTTAACGTGCACCAAAATCTAAGATTTCTTCCAGTATTTTTATATACGGTTCGTCGACGCCCTGATTCCGTTGTGGCTGAATGACTGCTGCCATCTCGACCGAATCAAATACCTTCTCGTAATCTCTGACGGCTATATATAGAGGTTGGTTATATTCCGCGCATTTCTCTATCACCTGATTGATTGTGTGAATGTGTTTATTGTCGAGTAGTCTGTACGGAATCCTGCTTGGTCCTTTGGTTGACTGAATTCTGATGTGGACCTAATTGTATTAGCTATTATATTTTTAAATCACTTGTAGACAACCGACACTAAGCAGATCGGCATGTAATATTTCAAGCCCTTGTCGTCGTCTTTGTTATGACTTAAGGTGATTTCAAAATTATTCCAAGATTCTCGTACGTATAAGAGACACTTTCTATACATGGTGGCCAGTTTTCTAAAACAATCTGTCCACCGTCTTTCAACAGATCCGATGTTACCTGATCCTAACCAGCGTCAATTGCCTCTTTGCGTTCCCTCTAAGGATTTCTTTACGTCCCATGTCGTTACTGGTGGGTTGTCCGATTCCTCTGGCCTACTAATATACTTCTTACGTTATCGTCCTCGTTGTCCCGGCTACTCTACAGATATTTGTAAAGCTCCTCAGCTATTTTAACTTTCCTATCCATATTGACAGTGACCTTGCCTTCCCCATCCCTTAGTGCATACGTCCGGTTTTTGCATGTGCGCAGTTTTCTCTTGACCCCTTTGAGGCTTAGTCCGTTCTAGACATGACCAATAAAAGGATGGGACGAAGTCAGTCACGTGCGAGCCGGGGCCGCGTGTTTGAGACCCCAGCCCTGCAGCAAAAATTAAATAAACGATACACGTGGCTTCCTAGATGAAGTCCAGAAGCGGTCTATACAATTCGCGCATCCACTTGGAATCAACGTCCATCGACACTGTCGAAGAGCGCAAGGTGAGGTTGTGATATTTACAGAGTTCTCAAGAGCACTCTAGAGACTGATTAGACCGCGTGAGCGTCGCTCGCACCGCATATACATGTATATAACAAATTATAAGATTCTAGCGCCCTTCATTGATACGAACTGCAGTTGTTGCATTTTAGAAACGCTGGTTTTACCTTCACGTGTTTGCTCGCAGGTGAATGCTTGCCGTAGATATGTGTAGTCGTGCGCAAGATGAGTCTCTAACACTGAAACTTTGAAATACGCTATAACGACAAAACGCAGTGGGCAAGCGCAAAAGTGTTCATGACACCAAATGCTGAGGCGGAAAATTCTATGCATTTCAATACGATACATTCGCATTAGTACCTTACAAGTATTCATACACTAAACATGAATTCGGTGTTCCGCTCACATTATTGACAAGAGAACGTCGTGACGTCATCGGCACGCGATAACGCACATATCGCTTAACTGCTACGTCCGATATACTTACGCTCGGCAATACCTACACTGACTGTGTTATTCCTTTCACATTTCATGCATAGATATACAGGCAGATGCGTTTGGATAAGTGTAGTCTTTTACGATGTAAGAATATTCAACAAGCCGCAACGTGTACGTTCCTTTCGTTTCGTGCTCCCACGGCACCAACGAGCCGCGGGCAACCGAATGGCCGAGTCGCTCGATGTAGTACAAACTTTTCCCACAGTGCGCCACGCTCCCGCGGGGCTTTCTGGGATTGCTTGAAAAGGTTCATTAGCAAGAATATCGCAATGCATTCACCCTGTCTCTTTAGTATCATCCGATGCTTTGCAATCATATGCCTCAATTTATTTTTACCATATATCTGCACTTAATTATTAATTTCCTAACACTCTCAGCAGATTTGATTGCTCCTTTAAATTGCTGAAGGGTGTCTTGAAGGGTCAGTTGGTACATGTTACTGCGTTGCAAACAGCGCAAAAACGGGGCGAAGGCTAAGGAACAAACAACAGAAGCGCTGTTCCTTTGTTCGTTAGCTTCGTGCCGTTTTCGCGCCGTTTTCAGTGCAGTAACATGTAGCAACTGGCCCTTGAAGACACCCTTCTGCAATTTTGTTTCTCTTACATCCGGCTCTTTGCACCCAGTGTTTGCATAACTCATCAATGTGTAAGCGCTTGTGTTGTTGTTTTTTCCTTAGCCTTCGTCCAATTTTCGCGTCGTTTTTAACGCAGTACTCCTTTAAATCGTCATCTCTCGTAAACATTTCTCCTGACACTTGTCGGTGATAGATGGTCTATATTAAACGAATAATTAAAATTATTACGAATAATGATATTTTGACTGCTAATAATGAATGATTTCTACTACTTCCCACCATTGTACTGTGACTGCATAGATTGAGATCTACCGCTGCATAATTAGATACTATCTATTTTACTGATGTCCTACAATCAGCTTTCACCCCTAACTTGAAACATATGTTGAATTCAGATGCACCATTCTTAGTAATGCACTGGTGCACCAAGTTGAGCAATGTAATCATGCATTAGTAAGATATTCTTACCGTGAATTCTGCTTACTGACCTAATGTAAAAAATGCGCAGCTTGCCTGGATCGCGCAAACCTGGGCTAGAAGCAGAGCTGGTCGGCACTTGCTGGTCCTGGCTTGACTAGACATACGTGCTTCACAAACACCGATGCACGAAGTGTTCACGGGGTCACATTGGTAATCACTAGTATAGACTAGTGGTTGTCGATTCGATTGGGTATCGCTCGGCTGTCACAAACCCAAAAGTGTAATTAGCGTAATCAGATTAATTGAAATAATAGCGTAATATGTCTAATTTGCACATTCGAACTTGGTCTAGCTTAACTTGCATCCCGTCAAGCTACCATTAACTATAACTTAATTAGCTTAATTACGCTAATGAGCTTAATAAGTATAATCTACTACTCCAGGCTTCATCTCGACGAGCTTTCACGACAAGTCAGTCTAGACCTAATGCTAATTAACGTAATTAACACTATTAGGCTCATTTATAATGGTTATATCGGTATCGCTCGGCATCTCTTGCCGAGCTCGGCATGACTACGCACACTAGAATCTCAACTCGGCTTAATTAGGGCTAATTGCCTTCTGGCTGTATTATGCTGGCTATCAGTTTTCACCGTGCTCAACTAAACTTCATACAATTGGCTATGATTAACATGGCTTAACTAGGCCAACTATGCTGAGTGCGCCGGCATATGATTGTGTTTTGTCTACATCGCGAGTAGTACAAGCATGGGCATAACTTTGCTGTAAAAAATATTAATATTAATTACGCTGCAGAGCCCCTAAATGCCAATTAGCAACATTCTAAATGTATTCAGCCTCTTCCTAATGGTTTATTTGATGCATTACAATGTTATCGTCTATATTAATTTATTGACCATATACCCGCACTTGGCAACTGCCTACAACGATCATAATAAACTGTAATCGTCATCTCTGGCATATCTTTTATTTGATACCTTTAATTGCTAGGTTTCACAGATTTTCCCCCAAATTATCCCTGATTACTAATTATCGATAACTATCACTAAAGATAACTGCATGTTACTATCTATCTTGGATGGTAATTTCATACATGAACACCCTATATATATCATGTAGATATCCTTCTATACTGAAATATTTCTATTATACCTTAAAATTGTAAATTCATTACAAGTGATTACTATATGGTCAGGGTGCAAATGTGCATAATGTTGCTGAGTAAATCTCACTCAGTGTGAATTCTTGGGGTCATTGTCAACTCTGTTAATTTTCCATAGTAATTAAGCTAAAAGACCCCTAATCACTAATTAGCAAACTAAGATTCTTATATCTTTGATCCTCTTCGTCTCCACTTCCATGTGATACATTACAACGCAATCCTCCGATTAGATGGTTTCTTATTACCCCTTTTCTATTTACCTCAAAAATTATTAATGACAGAGTACAATTACCATATCTCTTATATTTTGATTACTAATTAGCTATAACAGTATCTACTGCTAGTTACTTGCATGCGACAGCCATCTAATATTAATGGCGTGCATTGCAATGCCATATCTATATATATATATATATATATATATATATATATATATATATATATATATATATATATATATATATATATTATATAATAATATATATATTATATATATAATATACATGTCCTTCTATACTAACCGCTTTCACCAATAAGTTTTAAGTAAATTGTTAAAGTCATTAGTACCCTTGATTACGTACACCAGTGGAGCAAAATTCGTATCCGTATCAATATATCTTGTCAATTCTTGCTTACTTTGAATTACGAGGAGCTATTCTCATTTTTAACCAGCTCTAATTAACCTAAGACTTCTCATTGCTAATTATTAACTTAAGACCTCCACAGTATTCATGCCCTCCATATCTTTAGCAGCTTCAAGAAAAACAAGCTTATATAAAAACACTGACATTTTCACCTGAATTAGGGCAACCGTAAACACTATGAAGCGTATGCACCCCTATAAGGTGGTTTCGCTGCAATGCACCTTAGAGAAAAGTTCTCGTCGAACCTCAGAAACCTCGCCGACATCCGCCAAACTTCACAAGTACGAATATTGAATCATCGAGATTGGGTCGCTTCAGTGATAAATTTTTAAAGTATCTCCTATGGAGTTTCACATAGCACATAAAAGTGGCTCTCGAACCCAGGAAGTTAATGGCAATAAAGCAAAATTTCTCGCACTGTGGCATAATGACTCCCAGATTATATGGACGAAGTGATTAAGCGTATATTGAAGCGTTACACTACAATAAATGTTTAAAGGTCGGTTCCCATTGAGTGACGCTGCCACTTAGCAGCCACACAACAGATGGCGCTAGTTGTCGATGTCCCGAATTCCTGGACATGTACTTTAATGCCTGCTCAGATCGCGGAGAAGCGGAAGGCTCGACGCGCCGAAGCGCAACGTAAACGTCGGAAAGCGGACCCCGAGCTCCGGGCCAGGGAAGCCCAGCGCAAACGGCAACGTCGGCGGGAAACTCCTACGGATGAAACGCGGGCTCGACATACCGA
The DNA here is from genome assembly GCF_013339695.2 of Rhipicephalus sanguineus. Classification (NCBI taxonomy): domain Eukaryota; kingdom Metazoa; phylum Arthropoda; class Arachnida; order Ixodida; family Ixodidae; genus Rhipicephalus; species Rhipicephalus sanguineus. The sequence goes on from NW_023614913.1 coordinate 377,627, forward strand.
AACGCTGCTTCGCATCGCCTCATGGTCCCCTTTAGCGGCAGATGGTGTAATTTTCAAGGATGATCCGGAAAGAACATGGTCTGTTGGTATTTCACCTCGACAGCTAGAGCGCGCAAAAGGAAGACAGAGGTACGATGTGGACACAATCCTAACTTCCAAAGAAGGATTTGTTTTACGAGGTAGTACGAGTATATATAGAAACCAGGTAGCAAAGCACGCAGGCGCATACGTACGATAGGTTGGAAGCTAGCGCTGTGCATGCGCCCTACCTCCGTCTCCTTTTGTGCACCATATATGTGTTATTCCGGAAACTAGTGATTTTCTCTAGTGAATTCCACAAAAGAATAATTGTGCTACTCATCACAGCAAAAGCAATTCGATCAGTGCAATTTGATTACTGCCAAGTCCGGACAAAAGCAGACTGGCCTCAAGTCCGGGACGCAGCACATGAAAACATCATCTTTATTGACAGTCAACTGATAACGTACAAAATGACATTAAAAACAAAACGCGACCACAGTCTTAGTTTAAAACCAATACACTTATGACATCGTTTGTCCTGCATTCAGCAAGAAAGTACCCAATGACATTGTTTGCTCATAGCCTCTGCTGCTGTCAACGCGTAGGCACAATATGTATGTGCAGTGATTCTCCGCAGCGGCAGGAGGTTTTTCGCCTAAGTATTGCGATCGAGTCGTAATGGACCGCAGCTCGTCCTTCAGAAAAGACAGCAACAGCGCTTGCAAAACAATCTGGGTACATCAAGCGCAGAATGACAGTAGCAATCATTGACACTCGCTGTTCTAGTATAATAACAAAGCGCGCTTTCGTGGTTAGCGTAAATGTGATCGCTCGTAATACCACTGCGTTTTTCTCGCTAACAAGCTTATCTCAGACACAATATAGACTAGAGTCATTTATCACGCACTAATTCAGGCGGCCATTTTTTACACAACACAGTATGCGTTTCTCGTATACAACGGGCGTCACGTGAAGACAACTCCTCGAGTGCCAGCAATAAATAACACACACGCACAGACTGTAGGTGGTTACAAAACACAACAAAAGTAACTAAAAGCATCGAAAATGAATTTGATGACTGAAAATTAATACAGCGCCATGAAGACTTATATGAAAACCAGAGCTGTTTTCGCAAACCTCGAGACACTCTACAACTGGCACCTTGCAGACCAGCTCATATATATATATATATATATATATATATATATATATATATATATATATATATATATATATGCTGACCAATTCGTAAACAATCACTCTTCGTACGTACATGCAAGAACGCATTCACAAATGCAACGATCACTTCTTATTACCACTATTCGTTGACAGATCCCGTCTTCCAGGCCGTATGGGTGAGAAGCTACGACCATGTTGATATACACTGAACTATAGCTGGATTCATCAGCATTACCATTACGCCTGCGAGTTTTCCGTAAAGAAATACAGTTAGAACTTGATCTAACGACACCCGATTTTACGAATTTCCCGCTCTATCAAAGAAATTTCCATCCCCTGATTGGTACCATAGGGCTTCAATGGTTGTATCAAGTCAAATTGACGAAGCTATCACTGCACTAAACCCCATTTAACAATGCTCTTCCGTAATAAGTCAGCGAAAATGCAGTCACTTCTTTCTTATTTTGGCACAGACAGGCTTTTCCTTGGGCGTGCGCAGCAACGCTCTCGCGTTCAAACCTCTAGCCCCACGACCTTGCTTTCATCTTGACCTGGCCGTGCCTATGCAAGGAACAAGGGACTGTCGGTAGCATACCAAACGGCGTTTCGTCGTTTGTTGTCCCTCTATGTACTCCTACAGTGGCTCCATTCGGTAGTTCTGCGGCGCTGAACGCCTCTTTGAAACTTGCTTACTCGGCCTGCTCGTATGGTCACCGCATTTGTTCTCCACGTCTTTGCACGTCGGTAGCTTATCATAGTTTGAGGCGACCGTCTACCTCAGCTGCATCGCCCACACAGGGGAGGCTCCATGTCCAGGGTGCCCTGGTGGATATTACAGACGCGCAGGCGTGGCTTAGTTGCAAATAAATGCTGCGGTAGCTTTCGGGTGCCGCTACGTTGCAATTTATATTCTGAAGGACCAAAAAAATCTTTTCTCGATTTTACTAACTTCCCAATTTAACGAAATCATTCGAGTGCAGTCATAACATTGTTAAATCAAATTTCAGTTGTGGTAGGCCCAATTAAAATAAACAAGAACTACGGAAAACGACTGTTTCGGGCAGCTATAATGCAAGCTTGTCGATTTTCCATATGCCTTGAACTGCCGGGACACTAACACTAACTAATAATTTTCCATAAATCTTTTACGCGGCATGCAATATTTTTAATACAAACGCGTGATTAGTATTTGGAGTGGTTTGTACACTACGTAAGTGTGCACATATCAAGTCTATGATGAACCTCGTGCCACAATAATGCACGGAATAGTAAATCTCCAATACTAAACTAAAGTCGACTTTCTACTAGGGGTGTGCAAAAATTCGAAATTTCGAATATTCTATTCCAATAGTTCGGTTTGCGATTCCATTTGTACGGCACTTCCACTATTCGAAATATCACAATTCCTCATAAGAAGTATTGCAATCTGCACAAAAATTTAGATGCACTAATCTGCAAGTTAGCGTCCCTTGGCACATTCCCCCCCTTTTGGTGCGCTTTTGCAAATGTGTCAGTATTCAAGGGTTGTGGCAAGAGATTGGTATTGTCCAAGTGGGATGCCATTGCTAAATTAAGAAGAAATCTATGGAACATAGGAATCGTAGCAGCTTATGCTATGATAACGCACCGGCAATGAACATCGTGCCTATCGGTTGAGTCCCTGTTGAGAAAGAAAACTTAGAATAATAAACAGTGTCGTCAAAATTAACACAAAAGCACCAGCGTGTTCAGTGGGTGGTTGTTTTCGGTGCCTGGAGGAATAGTGACAACGCTGTCGCTTCTTCCCGAACATGTCAAGGAGCAGCTGTTCATCCTTCATGACAATATTCAATAACTGCATGTGTGGGACAGCCAAGCACTTTACAATGCATACATTTGCTGTGTATGTGTTACAAGCTTGCTTGGTCATGTTTGTCGGTGAAAACAATTTTTTTTGCAAAGACAGTACTTGTAGTAGCATTGGTATTGGGAATATTCGAAAAAAACCGATTCGATTCGCATATGGCTTTCATTATTCTAATTGGCTTCGAAGCTGAAAATTTGATATTCGCACACCTCTACTTTCTACCGATTCTTTGCTTTGTAAAGTACACATCTTTTACACGCACAAAAACAAAGAGCTATGTTAGCAAGGCACCCGTCTTCATCGCACATGAGGTCTACGCCAAGGGAGCAGTACCTTGTGACATCTAAGTTACCTTGAAAATACCTACTGAGAAATGGTTGTTAAAATATTTTAATTACGATGTGAGGACAGGTGCTTATATGGAAAAGCTGTATGGCGTCATAAATTAGGGCATGCTCAGCTTTTTAGAAATAAAATTGAACGTAGTCTTGAGACCTTCATTATCGAATTTTAATTGAGACACCGAAACTCAAAGCGCCATGCGCGTAGTAAAGACGATCACTCTATTGCGTGGGACCGAACTTCGTATGACGAAATGACGATATCAGAATAAAGACGCGTTACAGCAGAATCTGGCCAAGAATAATGACAGGTCGTCTGAAATACAAACATTGGTACCTTTATATATCCGTGTTATATAGTGGATGTTTTTATATTCAATGATGGCGCAAAGCCCTTTTTCGCCTATCGCACAGACTGCAAGAGCAAGCCCTCCAGTGGCTGCCCTCGAGTTTTACAATGCGCAGTGAAATAATAGAACGCGATTGCAGTTTTCTAGCGCTCGGCCCCAGTGAAATGCATAAGAAAGAAGCGCATTTACAATTGTAAGGTGACCACTCGTGCAATGTAAGATGACTTATCGCTTTCCGTGACAAAATGCTCCTACAATGCGCCGTAACTAATAATTCCTGACTTCGCCGCGAGAAGCTCCTGCGGGACGTAACACACCGACTGTCTCTCCTGCTTTGCGGCCCCGTACGTATTTTGAAGTTCCATTATGAATATTCCACATACAACGTGATTTGTTTTTCATTTATCGATTATGACATGTATATTGGCAGCCTAAATATTTTCATGTAAACAACTGTCATCCAGGCCATAAATAAATAAACATTAACAATGTTTGTTACTCGGTCATTTCATCATAACTATAGCAGCAGAAAGGCACTTACGCCTATACCATGACTTGGTCTGTGCAGGCGAAAGGTGCCTGACTGTCATGCCACTTTAATAAAATATTTCTATTTTCTGATCGAACACTTTGTATTCGCTTGAACAGATGTTCCCACTTTCAATCTGACACCTGTAAAGTTGTGAAAATTGGCACCCTCTTGAGCGACACAGTTGAAGATCACCTCATAGAATCAATTATTTAGCGTTTGACGCCGAGAGAACTACGAATAACCAACAAAGTGTAAATTCGAAATATTGTAAGCCAGCTAAGTTTTTCGTTTCTAAGGCATCCCATAATATATTTAAATTATGGGGCAAAACGCGGCAGAAATATTATCTCGTCATTAGGCTTGCGAAAACCAGGATTGCGTTAGGATTTTGACACGCCGAGGTTCATTAATTTGCGACTAGATCTGAGCACACGGGTGTTTTGCCAACAAGCCAAGCACTAAAATTCGGCCGTTGAGGCCGGTAAACATGCCCACACCATCGTGCCTAGAATCGCGATGGCACAGTCGCTATCAGAGCGCGTTCTAAAAAAGCATACAGCGACGCCCTCGTGCTAAGATGCCGTTTTCAGACAAAGATAAGCTCCATCCATGTCATGTTTTCTTTTGCGGCTATTTTAGGTGTCATTCAAGCGATGTGCACTGATTAGGATTGCAACGCACACCTCTACGAGTAATTTTAAATGTAATATGAAGCTTGCAACAAGGATGAATGATATAGAGATGTAAACTTTGGGTAAGAGGGTAAGAAGGAAGCTTAGTGTCACGAGAAATTGAAGTGATGAGCTGTATGGTACCGGATTCACAGGCCGATGTTCCACGCCATCACATCAAACAAGAACTGTAAAAGTGTGCGACCACCAATGTGACTAATATATGAAGAAGCTATTTTTGCGTTCTTTCTCTTCTTGTACCCGTAAAATGTACCGAGAAAGTTATTTTGCAAAACTTGGCACGCCGAATTACTAAAGTGTTGCTTCAAAGCACAACAAAGTGTGTGGTCTGTTCGAGCCACCTAAGCATACAAAAATGTGTAGGCCAACCTGTGTTCGCATGTTCATAGCAGCGTTGTTCGACTAGGCAGCACCTATACGCACACTCAAGATGCAACGGCGGAGGACACATCTCGTGCAATGCACAGTTCCTGAAACGCCAATGCGGCAAACAATGTCACCACTTGGACGAGTCCGTGTGCATGTCTATGCTGACGTCCTTTACGTTGAATCCAATGCTAGAGCCGATCAGGCGCCTCTTAGCGGCCACAGAACCAGCCGTAGATCCTGCGGGGCTTTGAGCACGGTCGGCAAATTTGCCGAAGTCCTGCAGCGTCACGGCGCGCTTGCCATCAACGATCACACAGCCGTCGTCGTTTCCTGCTCGAAGGCGGCGTTGTCAATACCGTCCTCGGTGTCATCGATTATGTGCGTGATGGAGTCGCCATCTTCACTTCCAAGCTGGTTCAGGCCACTGGAGGAAGGACCACTGCAGGGTTAACAGGCTGTTAGTCACACAATTGGGACCACATTAGGATTCAGACAAGCAAAGGACGCATTTCCCGCGGGATCAATAAACCATAATCACACTCTCAATCAGGTGATAGAGAATGCGCAGAGTATAACCAGCTTTCATCACAGGTCGACAAATTAACTCATCTCACTGAGACTGAGGTCGAGCCGTGAGTCTGATTATGAGTGAGTGCGAGTGAGTAATATATTGCTAATTCAGAGTCCGAGTGAGGCCGCTTGAGGAAAGCTTTGGTGAGTCTGAGTCCATGTAAGCCCTAAGCCAAAATACATTTCTTGAGTTGAGTCTGAATAAGGTCTACGTTTATTGCCGACCTATGGTCCTGTCTACTCAAGTTAACAGTAATAACATCTGGGGTTTAACGTCCCAAAACAACGATATGATCATGAGAGACGCCGTAGTGGAGGGCTCCGGAAATCTCGACCTCTTGGGGTTGTTTCACGGCTCAACTCCAGAATTACTGTCAACCTTATGTAGGCTTCCGTTTGTACTCACGGCTGCTCACATACAAGGAGGGGAGGGGGTGGCGTCAGGTCCCTCCAAAATCTATTTCACGGGAAGTTCTTGCTATATATTGCGTGTGAGTCATTCCTTTCAGTAAGTATGGCCTTACTGAATTCAAACACTGCTAACCCGTATTTGAAGGCCCACGGTCAAAAGGCGCCAAGTAGAGCACCGATTATGTGAAATATTGTAGTTAAAGAGTATTGACAGCATGGTCTGAAAAGTTAATTATACGCTAACGGACTCATAAGTGGACTCACTAAGACTCAGATCGAGCTGTCAGTCTGAGTCTTCGCGAGTCCGAGTGAGTAATTTTTGGTGAGTTTGAGTCCGAGTGAGTCCGGTCGAGAAACAAATTGTAAATCTGTGTCTCAGTGAGTCCGGTTGAGAAAAACTTTGGTGAGAATGAGTCTGAGTGAGCCCTAAGCGGAAAATATATTTCTTGAGTGAATATCAGTGAGCTCCAGATGAGAAAGCATTTGATTCGGTCGAACGCTCAGCAGTCATGCAGGCAGTACGGAATAAGGGCATCGAGGAAACGTTTTTTTATGCCACTGAGTGAAATTACTCTGACTTACCATGATGTAGACTTGCACACTACGATATCATTGCACTCACCAAGCTTATGTACTATTCTTCCATCATATTAAGTCATATTCAATGACATGAACTTACAAAATGCTGAAAGCGCTGCAGAGGCGGAATCGTCGAGTACTTTAAAGACGTCGTACGCTCCACCAGCATATGACGCTGTCACGAAGCTGCAACACTTCGCTTTAGTGAAAGACAGCGGTGACCTAATGGTCACCGGTAGAGAAGAGGCCATCTGCTCACGCAAAAGACGAGCACATTATATATTAACAAAGCACAAAAGATAGCGGATGACATTACAAGACACACAAAACAAATAAGAAATGAACATACACCTATAGTCGGGGGCAGCCTAAGAATAAATATAAGCTCCGCCCACGAGGCCTCATTGCTCATATTTTGCATGCCTCCGCGCAACAAACGAACTAGTTCCTAAACAATGGCAGTAATTTTCATGCATATAAACATTATTTTGCAATTGTGCGTTGATATTGAAATAAAGAAGCAAAGCTAGTTAAAAAAATAGTGAAGGCACGGAGTTCACCGTCAGCTTAACAATATATCTGTTGTTTAAATCCCACTCCCGCCACGGTCATCTCGGAATCTACGATGAAGTAATGTACATCTCAAAGGTGATTTCTTCGAATCCCAATACGACGCTCCACGCCACAAAACCTCGACGTCGTTTACTAACAGCAGTGCGGCGCAGAAGCAAGACAGCTTACCCTCCTGCTTAGCAGGGGACCGACAGTCGCCGTTAGGTCCTTCGACGACGCTTCGTGGAATACCAGCCCGACGACCGTGTTTGGATGTGGATGCCAATACGCCGTCGTGAGCTCAGTGAAAAACATCTTCGGCGCTACTTTGGCCACACATGGTACTTCGATATGTGGGGGCACTGGACTACGAGGTTATCCCCTACGGCATTACAAACTCGCATGGCTGTAATGGAAGGGTTGGAATGCCCTACGAAATCATAAACCCTTCCGCCACATTGCAGTATTCCGCAGTATTCCGCAGAACTCACGCGCAATATTCTTGGTCCTTGGGCTTCTAATTCGAGCAGGCGCTGCCGGTTGCTGGCATCCTGGTTAGCCGAATCGACAAACCGATCGCCTGGGCAAGGCGTTTCTGTCTGTTTAGATCGCTGGACCTGGGCGAACTTCTATTCAACAAGTTTTCCTATCTGAGCAATCGGTATGGATTTCTGTGTGGCTTCCTGCTACAAAGGGTGGTTGTCAATTATCTCTTCCATTTCGCATCAGTCAATATTACCGGGCAGTTCCCCTCTGCCTATGATATTGCTAACGAGTGATCGGAATAGAAAAGTGGCACAAAGAATTCTCCCCTGCCACGCCCTTTCAATGACAAGTATATGTTGACATATGCTTAGACTTCCATCTTACTGCACCTCGTATATATAGGCTGTTTGAAGAAATACGCCCGAAAATCATGAAAAATAAGCGAAATGGAATATTTGCTCCTTCCTTTCATGATTACTTTTTGTGTGGCGGGAGACACCTCATATGACTAGAAATAGAATCTGCGACAGTAAATAAATAAAATAAGTTTATTAACCTTGTCATTAGCAGAGACGGCTGGTCGGGTCAAATGGGAGAATTGCTCTCCTTCCTGCGAAAAGGCCATTGCTGCTTCACATTTTGAGAAATCGGCCTCTGGTAATTATTGCCGAGCTTTGAAATTCAACGAAATTCACCGGCGAAACCGAAACCGAAGCTCTGATGAGCGCAACTAGCAGACGATCAGGATGACGTCAATGTTCACGACGGCAATGGCAGTGGTGTTATATTAATAATAGCTGTGGTTTAACGTCTGAAAATTACGATATGATTATGAGAGACGCCATAGTGAAGGGCTACGGAAATTTAGGCCACCTGGGTTCCTTAAGGTTCCCCTAAATCTGAGTACACGGGCCTCAAGCATTTTCGCCTCCATCGAAAATGCGGCCGCCGCGGCCGGGATGTCATCCCGCGACCTGCGCCTGCAGTGGTGTTAGTTCTGCATTTTTTAACGTACGTGCGCCACACATGCTCTAATTGTAAACGAAACCCGCACAACCACGAGGCGAAGTCGATCGATGGTTGGTACAAGGACGCTTGCTGATTTTGGACGCCTCGGACGGGTATGGCAGCTGCGCTCCTCCAAGTTTCGCTTTCGTTTATGCCGATGGAATGGGTGAGATTTCATTACTCGCCAGTAATTGCCAGGGGCTGCTTTGGCGAAATCTGAAAGCGGCCACAGGCTCTTCGCAAAACTGGCTGCAATTTTCCCATTTGACCCGACTACCTGCCTCCACTAATCAAAAGCTTCATTAACATAATTTATTTAATTACTGTCATAATTAATGCCTCTATTATCTTAAGGTGCCTGCCGCCCCAGAACTCGTAGTTATGAAGGCAGCGTGAAAATACTCATTTTCCTTATTTCTCAGTACTTTGGGACATATCGAAACACCACGTACAAGATCATTTGCTGTCAACTAACTCATTTTGGTTAAGCAACACGGCATCAAGAAATGTTTATGAAATGAGGAGCAGTTACGATAATTTAGTATTCGCCCATGCTCCATATCCAGCAAACGAAACACCGGCAACTTTGCGGTGGCACGAAGCATACCTAGATTTTTAACAGTATTCGCCGCGAGATCGGGCTATAGGTGGCAGCAACGTCGGCGCGTGTGTGTGGATAGGCGGTCGGCGGCGCGTATGCAAATGTACGCAGCGACGCTTCGCTGTATGCGCTTTGAGTCGATTGTTGGCGAGTAAAGCGCGTTGACTGCAGCCTAATGGTGATGTATGTGCCCTCTATTGCCACATCAATGCACGCAACCGTCCTAACGTACCTATTATTTGTGAGAGAAGTGCAATCTGCCAATCAATGGGGTACTGGCCTTCAGTCACATTCGTGTTTTGCCCCGTGCTCGGTGTTTTTTCTTACTTTATTTGCACGTGTTTAAATTGCGTTTTGCCTATACCACAATACAAACTGCGTTGCGCGACTGAGCCATTCAAGTATTTACTTCTTGCTCTAGCGGCTACAAAGAAAGAGAACCTGTATTTCTGCGAAATTAGATGAAGTAGAACTTTGTGCACTCTGCTTTTCTGTTTGCATGAATACGCGTATTGCTGTAGAAATGCGTGGCTTCGGGTCTTTTTTACCGCAGACCTCTGCAGACGATAGTTCATGCTTTGCGGTATCACAAGGATTTCCAAATCGCCAACACATCACGAGATGGTGTCACCAAAATTCTGCATTCACACCTCCACATTTAGTACTTTTTTTTTCGTTTAGGATGACGCAGAATTAACTATGTGACGTGCTTGAACGAGAAAGCGGTACCCACATTGAAATGACTTTGGCAAATGGACGGTACGATGGTTAGTCCTAGCGCCATACCGACACGGGCGTGTACTCACTTATTAGAGTGCATACAAGTATCGCAAGGCGAAATACTTATGTATATCGTGTAGGCATACGAACACGCATTTGATACTGTGCTAGCACAACGGATTAAGCTGTAATCTCAGGACGCGCATCACGTACGCACACATGCGAACATGGTGTGGCTAGCAGACGACGCAAGGAGCCATCCACACCGCGGGGTTTCGTCCGCTCGCCGCTAGGTGCCGACTCTGCTCGATCTCGCCGCCAATAGGCTCCCCAAGCTTCGCTTAGTGGCTCTGCTACTCTTGACAGGCAGCGCCATCTCTGGCATAAAAATAGAAACTGGGAGCAAACGACGCGCGTTTTCCGTTCTCTCCAACGCGCTGCCGCTCGCTTCCGTGCATGTGCAGAGCTCTCGGGGTGCACTTGCGGCGCCTCACAATGCACCGCCTGCAGTGCGGCCTCAAAAAGAGCTTCAAGCTGGACAGGCACTTTTGAAAAGCGAACTTGATAAAAGGAGAAAAGGCTGAGTCAGTCACGTTTACGGTAAAGAGCAGACGATCGACGACAACGACGCCCGACTGAAAGCGAAATGCTTTTCCCAAGTCGCGATTACACCGTGTAGGACGTATACCTCGAGGTAAGTCTCATTCTGTCATGTTAAAGATGCGTAATGGTCCATATGCACTCCGAAATGAAGCCGTGCACGCTATCGATGTTCTGTGTTGTGGACTGTGAATCATATGACTGTTGTTTTGATCTGGCAGGCTAGCAGTAGCAGCCGTGTACTTCTGTGAACAAACGTTTGCGGCGTGCGAGAAAAAAAATTATACGGCCATGGCACTTTTTCCTGAGAAGGTTAGAGTCAAGTCCTCTGTGCCACTCGAGCATCTCCCGCCGATTAACACGCGAGGCAGCTAGCTGAGCTTTAATCACTGTGAAGCAAGATGAACTGATCGCCTCGTTTTTTCGGCTCTCGCGTCATGCTTGCACTCTTTTTAAGAGGATATCGACTTTACAGGCGTATAAAACCTGCTGCGTGAACGTGGCTAGAAAATCGCACAAAATCAGGAGGTGGCTACTGCAAGGTGACAATTGCAAAGCATGCATTAAGTGCCAGTTATATTTGGCGGCTTAAATATATCACCCAAATAAACTGACAAAAAATTGCAGTGGCTTAGCTCGGCTATGCCAGGATATACGTAGCGTTAGCAAAGGTTCAGCTGATTATTCTGGTTACGCTGAATCGCTAACTGCTAGGCAACTACTTCGGGATCCGACGAGATAAGCTTCTCGGCTCTTCTGCGCAATCGAGCAGCATTTGCGCTCTCCTTCTCCATGGCGTTACCCACCTGCAAACGCCCGTCAGAGGCGCTATCAAGCGGCCCCAGCGCATTGTTGGACGGCGACTGCACAGCGAAGGCGAATAGCTGCGCGCGCGCTGGCGCCACTGTGTCTACGACGTCACTCCTCTCGAATGCGGCGCCGACCAGCAGCGGCGAGACGTGAACGGCGGTGTCGGAGTGCGCGTGAGATACCAGCTCCGGTGACCCAGCTGTGTGATATCATTGATCCTCGCGCATGCGTAACACGGCTCATGACGCTCCACGCGAAATCGGCTCCGGCTAGGCAAGTGTAGCTAGCGCTACAAAACAAAGCAAACCAGCAGACCGATGTCAAAGTTTGCTGAAAATGCACAGACGTGCGTAACGAACGAAAGCGATGAACTCAGACAGCCAAAACCGAAGGTGAGACAGCGCTGTCAGCTAGGACATATTTCATTTTCCTTACTGTGGTGATCCACGCTTGTCGCCTTTATGCCCGGGAACCCATACATTTCACACGTGATTTGCGTGCCTTGGTGTTATCTGCACTGTTCTGGCAGGCCGTGACACAACAGTACTTTGGACCTCGCTTCCGCTTCCGCGGGGTCGCTTCTGCCAACGCGGAAATGCAGCTTCGCACAGCAATCCTCTCGTTTCAGCGTGCCAAGCTGTCGGCACGGCGCCCCCTGTCCCCGCATCGACTGAGCAATGCGCGCGCACGTGTGTTCCCACTACCGGCAAACAGGCTGAGTCGGCTGCGCCTGCCCCAGTTTCGCCAGAGCTTCTCTCCAGAGCCGCAGCGCGGCGCTGTCGTCGCGCCGTAAACTTGAGCTTGGGTACTTTATAGTTGTTTAAGCTACGGTTCTTATGCAAATCAAGCGAACAAACACGGGCGGGTAGTGCCACAGGAGTTGGGCAAGCCCACTTACGAGTACAGCAGGTGCGAGGGAAAGGGAACACATTAGAGGGAGTAAGCGGTGGGAAAGGAGGATGGAGTCTGTGGTGGGAGAGAGTAAAGCCACGTAATACGAGGAGTGCTGAGGCAAGGAGCCGGGAAGGAGGAGGGAGGCGACGGTTAAGCGAAAACTCTGCTAGGCGAAGTCCCGAGGAGGAAGGAAAGGTGGGGAACAATAAAAAACAATAAAGAACAATAAAAAAACACGGTTGATCCCTCCGTCATAGGAATCGGTATAGGACGAAAGCAAAACTGTCCTTACAGAAGTAGTTGACGTTTACTCTACATTGATATAACGGGGCTTGCACAATGTCTGTTGGCGTGTCGCAGCTACAGCACCTTTAACGTGGATGCACCCACGTTGACGTGCCACGAAGCATCTCCAACCCGACGACTAACGTCCATGATGAATGATTAAACAAGCTTGTGTGGTACCTGTAGCAGTTATAGGTGAGAGCGTAATCAGAGAAAGCGGTGTGACAGCCAGAAGAGCGTCGCTGATTGGACGCAGAACTAGGGCTAGGTCGCCATCCCTATCGAACACCACGACTACACAAGAGGGAAACACAACGCGTGTCGCGTCTCCGCTCTAGCCCAGCCGCGATTTCTCTCGGGGCGAGCGTAAGTGGGGAACGCGGTGTTACAGCCGGACTGTGGTGGCTAGCACAGCCGAGCGAGGCAGGCCAAGGCAGGCGCACGTCACAGAGTTATTTTTAATATGAATAGATGCTATGAGCGACGCCGAGGGTAAGGTCGCGACCTCGCGGTGTGTTAAGGCATTCACAAAATTGCACTTCTCGTATTGGAAACTCGCCGAATGGGACGGACGCGTAGCTTTGCAGGAGTTAATCGCGGAGGCCACGGTCCTGATGCATTACTTCACTATACCGCTCCCAGACGCCGACACCACTCTGCCGACCAAGAGCACTGCGAGAGCAAATTGTGAGACATAAAAGACGCGTTTCTAAAGCCCCAAGAGTGTGTGACCGTGGCTCAGCGGATAGCATGCCCGGCATCTATTGTCGCGGACCGAGAGGTCATGGGTTGGACTCCCAGTGACGGGTCTTTTTTTTTCTTTGCCATCTGATCGTGTGCATTTTTTAACGTCAATTCCGTGACGGAAATACGTCACTGAAACCTTGGGGGACCCCGCCATAAAACACTTTCGTGTTAAAAGATCGAGAGAAATAGAGAGAAAGATAGAAAGAATGAAACACAAAAAGGAAGATAAACAGAGAGAGAAAGAGAGCATTGCATGTGTAGCATAGTATAACAAGAGGGTGGGAAAGAAGGTGGGGAGAGTGTAAAGCATAGCACAGTCGTGTATAGCAAGGGAGTGGGAAAGAGAAATGAGGGCGAGAATGACGTAAAGCTGGAGTGCTAGGCCACCTGCTACGCTGTTTGCACAATCATCGCACCACTAGTGGCCCAAGTTTTTCTTACTTTTAAAATAATTCAAATGAATACTGACAACATAACGACTGCAACGCACACTGGAAATATGGTAAACTACTTGAGGTATTTGCCTCTGATAACTAAGCAAACCCTGCCACTCTGTTTTATACTGCCAGGAAAAAGTTTCCCACCTGCAAGGAGAGGTGATGTGCAACTTTGTCTCACCTATTACATCGTAACGTTGACTCGTTAGCACAAAAATTCAGCTCGCCTATTAGATGTCAGATGTGCTGCTCCGCTGAAATAATAAGCGCAAATCCTATTTCGCTCGACGCAGCATGGTCGATAGCTTTAAGGGCAGGCAGTTTTGTTCATCTCACTAAGCAGTGATAAAGATACGTTTGATTACCTGTAATCGTCGCTGTGTCCCATCTTTTGATACCTTGGTAACGGCAGGGGCGTGTTCGTCGTGCTGTTAGCAGCGCTGGTGTTGCGGCTGCTCTGGTTACCTTGAGCAACGAAGTAGCGGTATGGCGTGTCGTAGTCCACCTCCAGGATCGTAGGGAACTTGCTCGGGTAAAGGACGTCTACCACAGCCATGGACCCACCAAAAATGACTGCCATTATGCCTGTAAATAAGGTGAAATTATAGCTACCAGCATTTGTACTGCAACGGCGGCCGAATCACGAACTGCAGGGCACACTGAGGACACTTTGAGAAATGTGTATGCGCTTTAGAACCTACTGTATTACGCAACACCGATAAGGCAGCACGTGAGATAACTCATCGATCATTTATGACAAATTTATTTTTTACACGTCTCGGTATTCCTTGCAACAATGCTTTGATGCGCTGTGGACGAAAAGAAAAAAAATTTGTAGTGACTGGTGTAGGTCTAAATCATGCGCTAAATGCAGCTCTACTGCTGTGAAACCTGAGGAAGTGCGGCACCAGTGATTTCCGGTCATAGAGTTTCCACTGCTCCTTCTGCTAAACGTCAATGTTAGGGTAAGCATGTAGAGTTTCCCCCAGCACGAGTAGTCTTGTTAGTGATATTAGAAAACTCGGTGTGCGACATCTGCGCTACTTTTTACCGCGCTTTATCGAGTTCCTGCTTGTCACGGCAGTTGGCATACGTAGCGAGTTCCATCAGGTCGTTTCCCCTCAGATGTAGCGACGAAGGCGCCGGATAAGCACCGGTGGGAGAGCAACCGCGCGCTTGGCGAGGCAGGTGGCGCCCTCTCTTGCGCGGCGCGGGTGTCAGCCGCATGTGTCCGAAGCGTTTTAGCAATATTAGGTTAATTATTGTGATTACTTCAAGGCTCTTTCTGGTAATTTTATTATTTTAGACGTTATTAGTTTATTTTATCCCGCTTTTAAGAATTGTTAGCCTTGCTGTAGGCCTGTACTGACGACTTGATTTTGAGTGTGATCACGCCACATGAGATCTACGGATGGACGACAAGCCGTGCCCCTAAAGTGATGCGCACTTTAAAAAAGTTAGGGCACCTTCGGACTATACTCCATCTCACAACTATTTGCTGCACGGTGCAAGCAAACCACATGCTTTCGGAGCAGAACACAATTCTCTTTGTAACTGCATTGTAAATGGAGAACGTTAACACTACGATGTTTGTTCGGCAGGTGTTACATCAGAGCAGTACGTGATACCCTAATCACTGTTGCCTTGTACGTCACACGCATTTCATTATTGTATCGTTAACTGCCGATAATTATGATGGCGAACCAAATCGGCAGCGCCAGTGTCGACACGATCACCCGCTTCGATCCTAACTTTCCTTTTATACTTGCCCACTGTGCTGACAGCAACAAATGAACGGTGAAATCGGCTATCGCTTCGTGGCAACTCACGCAGAGGTCAGAGTATGAAGTACGTTTTGTCCTTATTACTAAGATCAACTGTTTGTTCAGCCATGTTGCGGTCGTTTTTTTTCGCCGCTACCTTTGTTGCCCAACTCTAAGAACGTTGTCTGCTACCTTGTGCTCGCTCGACTCGCCCAAATTGTTTTGTGATTTTTTTTTCCGGTGCAGCCGTTGCTGATCAATGCTAAGAGCGTCGGTTGCTGTCGTGTGCTCACTCTACCCGCCCATCACGTCAGCGCAGACGTTTGTGGGGACGCCGAGCGGAAGATGCGGTGCGGATGAATACATCGTGAGAGGTGTTCGCTCTTCCTATTGGCTAAGCAGCCCCGTAACCTCCACATAATTGTTCATCGTCTTCAGCCACACCATCAACAAACGCACATAGTGTCTTACAGATGTGTAGCGGGTACCTCGCTCATCCGCAGAATGCGGAATAATGGCATAGTGGGTATTTCCATACTTCCCAAAATTATGATAATTTACCGTAGTGGGTACCCTGCAGACTAATGAATACCCGATACCCGGCAGTTGTAGCAGTCACCCCCTAATAGTTTCGAACGGACTCTAGGCTTTCGATGTTACCATGCTGAGCGTGTCGCGCAGACCTAGCGTTTCACTGGCGACAGAATTCTGTAAAGATGCCCTCAACAGTGGTACAAGCAAGTTAGATGCATCGCTATCGGTGCTCTTCAGCGTATGGGGGAGTTTCGGACATGTTATTGTCGGCTTTACGGAATAGAGACAAGGTGTTCAGGATAATGTTCAGTGAATGTATGAACGCACGTGCACAGTCTCCTTTTCTGCAGCGAGCCGTCCACCAAATGGCTTCCCAAGGATGTCACGATGTTTCTGTCCTACTTGAAGCTGCATCGGCTTAAAATTTCGCCTTCGCGATTTGTGCTCCTTGCTGGCTTAAAAAAAGGAGAATATTAGGAAGCAAAATAGTCAGAGGTTATTTGTTCTTTCAGCTTACACGCTCGTAGAGGTTAAGCATGTTGCGTTCAAGCCTGAAAAGATGTCAGGATATATCAGGTCGGGAAGGGTTAACATGTTGGGGTATGCGTGAAGCGTGGCACATACCAAGGACTACGAAACAGACGGCACCATCTCTGACTGGCAACTGAGAAATTTATAGCGTGCGCAAACAAAATATACATTTAAGTCACATGGAAATATTCTATTAAATGTGAAGCATTTCTTAGCGAACCTCAGGCACTTTGGCCGTTTCTATCTACGTATCTATCTATCTATCTATCTAGCCGCCTACGCCTGGGCGCTCTCCTGGTCGTCTCCTTAACTTGTAATATACCAAACTTGGCATAGCAGGGGATAAGTGTATGGTGAACACGATTCACTAGTCGTGACATGAATAACGCAAAATACATGTCGCCTACGTCATGAAACCCTTTCTCTCAGTCACGTGTGGCACATACCCGTAAACCAGAGTTAATGTTATGCCGGCATGTGCCACTGGTGATACAGTCTCAACCAATACAGTAACCGCGAACACAAACATTGACACGCAAGGAAAGTGATAATAATAATTGTTGGGGTTCTTTGTCCCAAAACCACGATATGATTGTCAGTGACGCCGTAGCGAAGGTCTCCGGAAATTTTGACCATCGGGTATTCTTTAACGTGTACCGTGATCGCACAGAAGACAGGCATCTAGCATTTTGCCTCCATCGAAATGCGACCGCCGCGTCAGGGATCGAACCCGCGACCTTCTGGTCAGCAGCCGAGCACCTTAACCGCTACACCACCGCGGCGGACGCAAAGAAAGTGAGGAAGCTGAAGACAGAACACCCCTCGATGACGCTCAACTACCGTCCACTCGTTCACGTGCTCCGCAACGTGGACTACGTGGATTACGCGAAGACCGAGGTGAATGTTTCCTACAATAAATCTACTGAGAGAACCAGGCATCTCATCATTAAAGGTGACTTCAACATTGATTTACCAAGACCCAACAACGCTTGGTCCTTATACTGCGTGAAAGACGGCTTGGATGTGGAGAGGGCATCAAAAGACGTCGCTGCCACGTCCAGGACAGGAAGCATCATAGATCATTGCATCGTAAGAGGCATCCAGGATTTCCACCAGCTTCACTATACCTCGCCCTTCACTGCCCTTAGACTTCTCATAGCCGGGATCACGAACGGATCCGATTAACAAGTCTCTGGTCCAGCTGCTGGTGCCCACTGATCACGGTGATGATGACCTTGTTCAAGAACTGGTCATCATCACCGTGATGATGGATTCAAGAACCCCTTCTACACATACACACGGGTTCGTGAAACGTGCTTGCGCTCTCCGTCATAATGGACTAGTATAAGCATAACAACGGTAACTGTGACTAACGTACGTGCAGTATGCCTGCGCATTCCGCTCGGCTGTGTATATAACTAGGGAAACTTTCCTGATTGAAGCTTAGTTGAGAGTAACGCCTGTCCGGTGCGTCTGTGTTCCTTGTTTATCCTGTTCGGATTCGCGCTATCCAGTATTGAAGAATATAAGCACTACATATCAGCTTACTGCGTGTGGTGTTGCTAACACCCATGTTGCTGTTGGCATCGTTACGCAGCTGTAAACAATTGGTTACATATTACATTTGCGACTCTTCAACATATGAGTGTGCGTACACCACTTCCATATTTCTCTAGCGTCACTCTGTAACGTTTCGCTCAATGTGAAAAATTACGCAACAGTCACCCTCCCGCGCATGCTTCGCATAATATCGACTCCCACGGTACGTCGGATCTGCCGAATTTTTTCTTCTTGATGCAGTGTGATAGACATTTGGCTGATACCCGCAGCAGAATCTGTGTGCACGTGATGTGCCTCAACCATTTATTGGCTTGTTCGATTCTTATTGTTAAACAGTAGAGCAGTTTCCTGAAACAGGAGTTCGTATTGGCATCTTCTGCAATGTGCAGCCAAGTTGGAACTACTGATATTTTTGACAGCGGCGTGGTGCTCTCTGAGGCGAATAATTATCCAATGACCAGTTTGCCCGTAATACACTTTGCCACAAGATGGCGGTACTGCATAGACGATCCCCACGAAGCACGGGGCGAACTTCCGCGTGTGCTTAATCTGACACGAGGTGCTTCGGGGGGGGCCTTGCCATCGTCTTCCTTACTTTATGGTAGCTTGTTCGCGGTCTGCAGTAGTATTCGGTAACAGCACAGTGCAAAACACAAAGGATCATTGTTAAACACTGAGGTATTCCTTATCCAGTGTGCCATAAATCGGACAAACCGCTAACCGAAGTTCACATCAAGACTTGTTGGGTAACGCTGTCGGTCACTGCTTAAATTTAGCCGATTCTTTTTTTTTTTTATGGCGTGGCCGCACTTTTTCATGGTGTTTTTTTGTTGTCAACGTGAACTTCTTTTCACGAGAACAAACTTTACAACTTCCTAAATCGTCTTCTTTTGTGGTTTTGAAATGTACTATTCCATTCTCTTGACGAACACGCATTGTTTTCTTGATGGGTAATCATCAAGAAAGTTGTGAGGCTGCTGGCCGACTTCTAGCGATCGCACACGATATTAAGTACACCACTTGGCATACAGAACGTACGCCAAACAACCATCACCGCCACCCCAAGACTTTGCTTCGTTTTCAGACACCAACTGCATTCTACAAAAAAGTGATCACTCTGCAATACCATTTCTGACTTGAAAGAACTGAATACTAAGCGAGTTAAAAATCGTTCTCGTGATTAGCGTGCTTTTCAGTACTGTTTATGAATAAGCCAAGCTTTGAAAAAGTCATTTTCCTTTGTCCTCGGGATGGCTGACCACCCTCCTTGTGACAACTGTGGCAGCGAGGGGACATCACATCTGCTCCAACAGCCTTCGCTACAATGTGCAAAAGCAATCACTTGCAATAGCTCTAGCCCGCCTTGTCCTCAGACCGATGTAGGCAGCAAGCAATCTAGAATCTCGTCCTCAGAAGTCATGTCGGATGAAGGCAGCGGAAGCACTGTTAACACCCT